>NW_004443956.1:22010742-22031508 GCF_000243295.1 Trichechus manatus latirostris | reverse complement strand
GAAAGTGAAGAGGACTTGAAGCACTTACTGATGAAGATCAAAGACTACAGCCTTCAGTATGGATTACACCTCAACATAAAGAAAACTAAAATCCTCACAACTGGACCAATAAGCAACATCATGATAAACTTAGAAAAGATTGAAGTTGTCAAGGATTTCATTTTACTTGGATCCATAATCACCGTCCATGGAAACAGCAGTCAAGAAATCAAAGGATGTACTCCATTGCGCAAATCTGCTGCAAAAGACCTCTTTAAAGTGTTAAAAAGACGTCACTTTGAAGACTAAGGTGGCGCCTGACCCAAACCACGGTGTTTTCAATCGCCTCATATGCATGCAAAAGCTGGCAACGAATAAGGAAGACCGAAGGACTGACACCTTTGAATTATGGTGCTGGCGAAGACTATTGAATACATGGGCTGCCAAAAGAACAAACAAATCTCTCCTGGATTAAGTACAGCCAGAATGCTCCTTAGAAGTAAGGATGGAGAGACTAAGTCTCACATTCTTTGGACAGGTTATTAGCAGGGATCAGTTCCTGAAGAAGGTCATCATGCTTGGTAGAGTAGAGGGTCAGCAAAAAAGAGAAAGACCCTCAATGAGATGGACTGACACAGCGGTTTTAACAATGGGCTCAAGTATAACAACAATTTTGAGGATGATGCAGGACCGGGCTGTGTTTCATTCTGTTGTACACAGGGTTGCTATGAGTCAGAACCTACTTGACAGCACCTAACAACAATAAGTCTGTGATATCAAACCACTTCAGGCAACAAGTTAAAAAAGCTTCTATTGCCTTTATAATACATTCACGTCAAAAGCATTTCTAATTTTCATCTTACCATCAGAACATTCCTGTGAAACAGGAAAGTATGTAGATTATCCCCATTTCACAGATACATAATCTCTGAAGCATAAAGTATTTAGGCTTAAGAACGTGCCCTTGGATCTTTTCTGGGAGGAGAGGACTTTGGGTGGTAAGTGACTTCCTAGAGATTCCCAGTGGGATCCTATCTCCAGCCTCACCCCATCACCTCAGCTCTATTTTTCCCACCTGGGCCTAGCTGGTCACCAAGTCTCTTGAGGTCATCAACTTCATCCATCACTGAAGCACTAGCAGAGTCTTCTAAATCTAGACCAGGCATGCCAAAGTAAAGGAACAGCTTAACTACTTACCCATTGTTCTGGGAGTACAGATAATTTCCCACTAAAATAAATCCCACAGGGAATCTGTTGTTTGGTGGCTGTATTATTTCAGACATGGATCATTGGCTACTTGTATTGCTTTTTGATCTGTAACTTGAAAGAAACGACTATTTTAAATTTTTGTTTGCTTTTTGTCTTGGCTGTAAGAAATCAGACAAACATTAGCTTTGGTCAGCTGATATTAGGATCCTATTCTAGGCTCTGAATTTGTATTTTATTTGCATTATTACATGCCTTTGGAAACCCTGGTGGTATAGTGGTTAATATCTATGGCTGCTAACCAAAAGGTCAGCAGCTTGAATCCACCAGGCCCTCCTTGGAAACTCTATGGGGCAGTTCTACTCTGTCCTACAGGGTCACTATGAGTTGGAATCAACTCGATGGCAATGAAGTATATGCTTTCAGTTGTTTAATGTATGAGGCAGCTTAAATATTAAAAAATTATTTCAATCCCGAGGGACATCTAGGTCAACTGGCATAACATAGTTCATAAACACAACATTCTACATTCTACTTTAGTGAGTAGTGTTTGGGGTCTTAAAAGCTTGTGAGCGGCCATCTAAGATACAATTATTGGTCTCTTTCTGTCCAGAGCAAAGGAGAGTGAAGAAAACCAAAGACTCAAGGAGACAATTAGTCCAAAGGCCTAATGGACCACAGGAACCGTAGCTTCCACTAGCCTGGGACCAGAAGAGCCAGATGATGCCCAGCTACCACTACCAACCATTCTGACCAGGATCACAATAGAAGGTCCTGGTTAGAGTGGGGAAAAAACTGTAGAACAAAATTCAAATTCATAAAAAAGATTAGATTTACTGGTCTGAGGCTGGAGGAGCCCTTGAGACTATAGCCCTAAGACACCCTTCTAACTTGGAACTGAAGTCATTCCCGGAGATTACCTTTCAGCCAAACAATAGGTCTACTGTGAGCAGCCATCTAAGATACCCCACTGGTCTCACCCCTTCGGGAGCAAGGGATAATGAAGAAAACAAGATATAAGGGAAAGATCAGTCCAAAGCACAAATGGACTACAACTACCATGGCCTCCACCAGACTGTGTCCAGTACAACTAGATGGTGCCCGGCTACCACCACTGACTGCTCTGACCGCGATCACAACAGAGGGTCCCGGACAGAGCTGGAGAAACATGTAGAACAAAATTCTAACTCACCAAAAAAGACCTGACTGACTGGTCTGACAGAGACTGGAGAAACCCCGAGAGTATGCCCCCCAGACATCCTTTTAGCTCAGTAATGAAGTTACTTCTGAGGTTCACCCTTCGGCCAAAGGTTAGACAGGTCCATAAAACAAAACGAGACTAAAGAGGCACAATAGCCCAGGGACAAGGACTAGAAGGCAGGAGGGGACAGAAAAGCTGGTAATAGGGAACTCAAAGTCAAGAAGGGACAATGCTGGCATGCTGTGGGGTTATTAACCATTGTCATAAAAGAATATGTGTACTAACTGTTCAATAAAAAACTATTTGTTCTGTAAACCTTCATCTAAAGTACAATTAGAAAAAAAAAAAGACAGGCCTATAAATAAACAATAATACACGTGAGGAAAGTGCTCCTTAGAACAACCATCTATATGCGACCAAAAGGGTAACATAGGCCTAAACGCTAAGATGAGAAGGCAGGAAGGGGCAGGAAAACCAGATGAGAATGGAAATGGGGAACTCAGGGTGGTAACGGGGAGACTGCTGACACATCATGGGGATTGCAACCAATGTCATGGAACAATCTGTGTATAAACTACTGAATGGGAAACTAATTTGCTCTGCAAACCTTCACTTAAAGCACATTAAAAAAAAAAACTAAAAAAAAATTTGACGTTCGTAACTCACTTCTTCAAGAAGTTTTCTTGCATAATTAACCCTACCTTAATCCTTCCTGTACTCCAAATCTAATGGGCATTTATATATGTTTGACACATTATTCTGTACCTCCTCCTCTATTTTAATAAGTGTAAATATCGGGTAAATATGTCTGACTGAATAAACTGTGTGCCAGGGATCGTGTCACTTGTTTTTAACACACTGCACTTTTGAATAAACTAGTCTCCAATATCTTAGCAGCACTAAGGTTGTTTGAACACTGTAGTTCGATAATGCTGCCTTACTGAGCTTATGAAGGACACAAAAACAAAGATAAATTTAGGTTTGGCACAAAATTACTAGCAATAAGCAGAAGAGAATGTGGAACAAACAAAATATTGATAAAAAGGAGAATCTTCCTTCAGGAATAGTTTCTCAAAAACTTAATGTTAAATCTGACAAGAGACCTGGGAAGATGACACTTATCACTGGTGGAGCCCTGGCTCCTCGGGCAACCACCACCGGGGAAACCTTTGCACAGCTGTGCATGCTGGTAATTCATTTTATAGATTAACCTGCTTAGAGCATGTCTCTCTCTCTCTCCTTTCAAAGGCTATTTCAGATGATATGCAGTAATCTATCATATATATGATTTTGAATATTATTATTTTGTATTGACTGATGGCATTTTAAACACCTGTGATAAAACTAGCTAGTACTTAAAAGCTGTGGTTTCACTAGGGAAGAATATAACCAATCACGATGATTTGGGGGTATGACTACAACACAATCTTGAAGGGAAAAAATATTTAATGCAAATATTTAGCCATTGGAATATACAAATAAATAAGCTCAAAACAGCTGAGAAAAAACTAAAGTGTAATTGTCAATTTTTCTTCAGTCCCAAATATTCCACATTCAAAATACTGATAATAAAATATACAAATTAACTAATAAGTAAAGAAGATATAGAACATTCAACATCAAACAACCTAAGGTAAAAATAAAAACCAAAGACAAAACCCTAATTATTTTATTTCTGTATATCAAGACTACAAATAGCATTTAAACACTTAATTTATTATTCAAATTAAGAAATTACACACTTTGTTTTGATAATGGTCACTGTCTTAAAAGTGTCATTCACTTTTCCTGCATTTAGAAGTACAGTATATTGCTAATTATGGTCAATTAAATATGACATCCAACAGAGCCTCCAGTGACAGGAGAAGAGCTGACACAGAAGAGATGAGTAAGAATTTAGATTCCTTCCCCCAACACGAGCAAAATCGCTCCGCTTTCATAGCTGGTGTTCTGAAATGTGCTCCATTTGGAATGACGGAAATCACAAAGCAACACAAATCAGGTCCTGATAAAGTGCCTTATTACTAGAGAACTAGCAAATGTTCTTTCTTCCCTAGAAATACGTTCAGTAACTCCCCCATCGCCTTGTCAGAGCAGCACTGCTCAGGGAAGGAGAAGGGTGCAAAAGCATGGTGACTTACCCAGATTACACCTGGTAAGACAGGTCTGCACAGACCAAAGTGATAAGGAAGGTGAGCAAAGACATGGAAAGAAGCTGGCCACAGCAGGCTTCAGATATAAAGGATAAAGCCTGCTACTTTGGTTTAAATGACTTTTAATAGGTGTTACAGTGTATATCTCCCCAAATCATTATTTACTGAAGGTAACACATCTGCCATAGGAACTGGATAGAGCCCCCCCACCCCCCAAAGCTCTACAGGCACGAAGTGGAGACAGAACTCTAACAGTGAATGAAGTGTATGTCTCACATCCACAGGAAGTAATATCTAACTCATCATGATGCAGGTCAATGTTATACTTAAAATAAGCATGCTAGTCCCATGTTTGGGAAATGGCTTAACACACACAAATAATATATTATCATTGTTACCTATTTTCCAAACCTAACCACTTTGGGCAAAGGCAGCAGGAAAAAAAAAATGCCTTTAGTTTTAACAAGTAGGCTTGTAAACAATCTAACCACATAAGAAGCACTGAGGCCCCCTGAAAGCAAGCATTCTCAACCCCTCCGACCCTGTATCTCAACGAGTATTTTCTCTGTAGCTTGTGTAGCCCAGTCTAACACAGTAAGCAATGTGCTGCATTTTGCAGGTATACTGTCAGCTCAGGAAGGTGTTTATAATTTGATCATCACAAAGCCAAAGCTTCATCTTTGGTTAATTTCACTGAGTTGTCACTAGTCTTAAAACTGTGCTCTTCTTGGCAAAATCACTAAATCAGCCACGTGGCACATAATATTTTTTATGTTAAGTTATTTGAAAAGCAATGTCCATCTAAATAAATGACCATGGCTTAATAAAAACCATTTAAAAAATTAAGGGAGGAAGAAATGATGGAAAGAAGGAAGAGGGGAACTTAAGAGGGCATCTGTAAGAAGGGAGAGTGGCAGAAACCCAGCCGAGAGCCCTGCTGGTCTGGTGGAAGTGCTGCTTACGTAGGAGGCACTGGTAATTCTCTGTAGAGTGTCAGGTCCAACACAGGTTTCAGCTCAGCTCAATTCAAACCCAGCAGCACATTCAATAGCATACAGAAGTTTACTTCGTAAAAGTGTCTCGTCATAAAATTCAGGGAGCTTTAGCAGGTTCATGCAGGTACTGGCAGTGGGGAGCCGCTCTAGGTCAGAGCCTCCATTGTGAATGCAAAATGCAGGATACAATTCCTGAAAAACAATACAGAAACAGGACACTGTTTTTGAAAACTATAACCTTAAATAAAAAACAAAAACAAACAACCATGCAAAACTGGCTTGCTTCAATCAGTAATAAGATATTGTTGCTGTGACAGATTCCCAAAAGAGTACTGGCTTTTTTTGTTTGGGGGTGGGCACTAAAATTTCGCTGTAAATTATACCAAATAGTGTGCACTATACTTCATGTCAGTTTGTCATACTGTGGTGGCTTGCATGTATGCCACTGGTTTTTGAAATACAAGAAGGGTCACCCATGGGTACAGGTTTCAGTGCAGCTTCCAGACTAAGACAGACTAGGAAGAAAAGCCTGGAGATCTATTTCCAAAAATTAGTCAATGAAAATCCTATGGTTCACAACGAAACCTTGTCTGATATAGTGCTGGAAGATGAGCCCCCTAGGTTGGAAGGCACTCAAAATGCTCCGTGGCCACAACAATGGACTCAAACATACCAATGATTATGAAGATGGCACAGGGCCTGACAACGTTTTGTTCTGTTGTACACGGGGTCACCATGAGTTAGAGCTGACTTGATGGCAACTAACAACCTACTTCAAACATCAACAGTGCATAGATACAACCTTCATTCATGGGCAACAATCTTTTCAGTGATGACAGACACTAAAGATTTTATTTTTTTGTCTTTAAAAAATTAGTTTTAAACGTAAAAAGGTAGAATATTTATACATATTTGCTTATATTAAAAAACAGGAAAGACAAAAAACTACCTACGAAGGGGGGAAGGAACAGGGTGGAGAGGACAGCGCAGTAAGCTAGTCTCCAAATGAGTCTGGTTTTGTAGATCTGACTTTGAACCATGTGTATGTATATATGAAAAAACTACACAACCAATACAATAAAAATGGGAGAAAAAAGCAATCTCTGTAAATTAAGAGCAAAACGAAACAAATGAACCTATTCATGAGTTGGTAGTTTAATCACCAGAAAGGAACTATTTTAAGTGTTTTACAACTGCAAAGAAATCTTAAACTGTTTCCAAAAATGTTACCATAGTAAATATTGTTCTAAAACCACTATGGTATTATACATAACTATTATACAGCTATGCAGTATATAACTATAACTATTATAATAGAGAGTATTATAGGATTAAGCGTGCTTAATGAGCTAAAAAGAATTAAGATTATCATTGGTAAAAAATCAAAGAAATAAAAACCTTATCAGCCTAAATTTGAACTGGAAATATTAGTTTGAACTTGTGATGTATTTTTCTCTTAGAGAAAAAACCATACTTATGTCCCAGTCTGTCCACTGAAAAGGCCTGGAAACAATAGCCAACCCAGCAGCAATGAGCAGAACCAGTGCCCAGACTGTGATCTCTAAGGGCACATTTCCCAAAAGGAAACAAGGCTCCTTGGAAAAAATCTGAATCCAGATGTGGGCCAGGAAGTGTATAAGACAAAGCATAAGTGTTAATATCTTGTTATACCAGAAACCAAGAAAGCTATCAAAATTCCTTAGATCGTGTCAAAAAGACTCAGGAGCCAACTTGAAGGAATGCCCTTGTCCAAAGATGGGGCTATTTGAATATCGGAAAGAATAACTGCAATGGACTGAAGTGCATGAGATGTTAAAACCCATGAGTTCATAATGGTAACCAAACAGCTGATGAGGGAGTTTTTCTTTGTAGAAAATACCAGCTAATAAATAAGGAAATGATATAATGGATCTAGGCAGTAATCATAAATGGCTGCTAAAATCATTAGGTGAAAGGGTGATGAAGACTTTTATAATAGATGTATCAGGATGGCAACATCTGAACCCACAGATGGACCTTAGCATCTCAAAGAGACAACTCAGAAGTTCTGTGTCTCCAGCAGCTGATGGGAGGAAATACAAAGCACACAACATTCTCTGTGAAATATTATTGCTCAAACAGGAAAATTCAAACCCTGGTGGTACAGTGGTTAAGAGCTCAGCTGCTAACCAAAAAAGGTCAGCCATTCAAATCCACTAGCTGCTCCTTGGAAACCCTATGGGACAGTTCTATTCTGTCTTACAGGGTCGCTATGAGCTGGAAGTGACTCAACGGCACCTAACAACAACATCATGTGAATAAACCTTGAGAACTGGAAGTATACAGGATATACAAAGAAGCAACTCAGTTTTTTCATCAAATAAAACAAGGGAAAATAAAAGAGATAGATCCTACAGATAAGAAGAGATCAGAGATTAAAGATTAAAGACACGCATCCATCAAATGCAATGTATGGACTGTGGCTTGTTTGTACCAGGATCCAAACAATTTAAAAAAAAAAATCATGAGACAATCAGTACAAACAGTATAAATAGTAATTTATAAATTACACTCCAACCATGGTAGTGGAAAAGGGAGAGGAGAACAAGACCGAGAGCGACAGGTGGCGCGCCCGAGCCGTCTCACAAAACACGACAGGCCCCAGCTGACCTAAACTGCATTTCTGCTCCATCTGTTTCATCTACACGAGGAATTAAAACTATATTTTATCATGTGGACAAAAGTGAGGAAGAGCCCAGTCCTCAAAACGCTCTAAAGAGACCGATGCCTCTTATTATCAATCTGCTAAATTTCCCTACTGTTAAGTCCAATATAAACATTTAAAAAAATATATGTGGCCTGTAATATGGGCTGAAAAAAGGCCATCTTTTTTTTCCTAATTACAGTTTACATGCTACTTTAAATCTCTAGTAAAAATGTTACAACAGAAAGCAAAAGAGAACCAGAAAGAACACTTTTTACATTTATTATTAAGCATTTTGAGTACATGAGGGTAATAATTTTCTCATATGCTTAAATAAACTAAAAGCATCAAATGTTTGAAACAGAAAAGACCCTCTGAAGGCAGAGGGCAGTGAGTGCTGGGAAAGTGATTGGGTAAATAGAAATCCTGAAATGTATTTTGCAGTTAAATGCCACATTTTAGTGTTACTTTCATAATGCTAACTGAATTTTCTACTTTGAGTCTTGAAACTAAAAAAATGAAGTTCTTCTTTGAAATCTGAGTCAAGGGCACTATTTCATGCATAATTAAATACAGCACAGCAGGAATTTGCATTAATTCAGAGTGAGGAAAATCGCCGATTTATTATGTGACCTGATGGCAACTTAACAGTTTCTACAGCACTTTAATGATTTTTTTGCCTGTAACAATCACATTTATTAAACATATTAAACTTTAATTAGCTTTAGCAAATGTTATTCATCTCCAATAATCTGGCACTAAGGAGTTTCATAACTTTTAAATTATGCATCCTTGCCTGTGCTATTTATAGCATTTCAACTGAAAGGCATTCTATTCTCCCCTCTTAAAACGGAATGAATTCTGGCAGCCCTTTTATCAGGCACACTGCACTAACAGGAAAGGCTGAGTATTAAGGTGATTTTTCCAAATTTGGTGTCTAACTTATGACAACTGCAAGAATAATTATTATGGAAAACTGAATCAAATTTCACACTTAATATATGCTGAATACTGAAAAAAGTCCAAACCAGAAAGAATGTCTCACGGTTTCCAAAAAAGTATTATTCACTGTACAACAATAACTAAGTTATCATTATCAGAGGATAAGAGAATTTTTACTATAATTCTATTAGGGATTTTAAAAGTGAATGTGAATTCCTACATTTTTCCTCCAAACATGTAACACTCATACAGTGAAGCTATCAAGGCATGAACCTTAAGGTACTACAAAGGTAAAGATGATTTTTAGTACTTCTACACTGCCATTTTACCATGGACTCTTTTACTAGCTATCAGAATGTCTAGTACCTATTGCTTCCAGCAAAACTTTTTAATTTTTGTCATTGTCAACATCATTGGGATTAACTAACCAGTAAAAAAAAAAAAACCCAAATCTGTTGCTGTCGAGTTGATTCTGACTGATAGCGACCCTACAGGACAGAGCAGAACTGCCCAATAGGTTTTCCAAGGAGCGGCTGGTGGACTTGAACCACTGACCTTCTGATTAGCAGCCTAAGCTCTTAACCACTGCACCACCAGGGCTCCAACTAACCAGTAGCTGGCAAAAACTCTGAGTCTTTCAGTCTGTTTTAATGGGGCAGGTTCTCCAAAGTTCCTTTCTTGACACTAGAAGCTTAATTTTCTTTTTCATTTTTTAAAACTGTGCTTTAGGTGAAGGTTCACAGAGCAAATTAGTTTCCCATTAAACAGTTTATATGCAAATTGTTCCATGACATAGGCTGCACTCCTTGCAATGTGTCAGCACTCTCCCCCTACCACTCAGTTCTCCATTTTTAATTTTCTTTTTCTAGGTTTGGTATTTTCTTTTGAAACTGGAAGATACTAGAAGATGCTATGTCTCTCATAATATATACTATTAATCTAGTTACCTAACTGGATTAAAATATTAATATATAAGAATTTCCTTAATTTACGACTTTTTAAGGAGTCACTAGATGATAAAAAGTTTGGTTAAATAACATTTTATTGGCTCCATCTATTAGTGCTGTTCCCACACTTCACTTGTGTTTCTCCTGCTCTTCAGTCTCCAACACAGCAAGATTTCGCTAGAAGCCCAAGAGGAACCTAAAAGCAAAGGCATTTCTTTCCAGATTGTTGCCTGATTTTCATAAGACTCACAGAAGCCAATTTTTGTATGTGGTTATGGGGGCCAGTGCTTAAAACTATAACCCAGCCTGAAAGTCTTTTCTTTTTAATAGATGAATTTATCCCACATACATCCATTGTTGTACAGCCTTTCATTTTTATAGTTTCTATTTTATGATTCTTAATGTTACCTTTGTTTTCTGTATCTTAGTTGGCCTGTCTTATTTTGTGTGGCTGTTTTCTCCCTTCAATAATTTTGAAGACAGAGAAGTTATTTCAGTTCTATACAAAAAAAACGAACCCATGCCATTGAGTCGGTTTCCACTCACAGCAACCCTACAGGACAGAGTAGAACTGCCCCATAGGGTTTCCAAGGCTGTAATTCCTTATGGAAGCAGACTGGACATCCTTTTCCTGCAGAGTGGCTGGTGGGTTCAAACTGCGGAACTTCTGGTTAGCAGCCAAGCACTTTAACCACTGCACCACCATTATTTCTACTAATTAGTTCTAATAATCAATAATACTATTCACTAATAGGTTTAAACATATATCTTTATTATTTATTACTTCCAAAATATAACTGCCAATGGTTTATCTCCTATGAAAAATAAAATTACTTATATCACACCTCTATCCCATCTGGTACTTACTGGGATTTGTGTATTAATCTACTGATGTCAATTTTTAAAAACAGCTTAACTGAGGTATAACTAATATACTATAAAATTTCTCTATTTAAATGTACAATTCAATGATTTTGGTAAATTTATAGAGTTGTGCAATGATCACCACAGTTCAGTTTTACATTTCTATTTCCCCAAAATTTACTCCACCTCCAGCTCTAGGCTCTATCTCTGTAAATTTGCCTTTTAAAGACATTTCATGTATGCGGTGTGATGGTTAAGATTATGTGTCGACTTGGCTGGGCCATGATTCTCAGTGGTTTCGCAGCTATGTAGTCTGGCAGGTATGTAATGATGTAATCACCTCCATGATGAGATCTGCTATGAGCAGCCAACCAGTCGAAAGGGAGCTTCCTTGCGGGTATGGCCCGCATCCAATATATATGGACTTCCTGGTAAAGCTGGCTGGCTTTTGCTGACTCTGGATCCTGCATCTGATCTCCCGTTCTTGGGACATGAGCCAGCAGCCTGCCGTCTTACCTGCCAATCTTGGATTTGTCAGCCTCTGCAGTCTGTGAGCTAGCAGCCTGTCGTCCGACCTGCCGTTCTTAGGTTCATCAGCCCCTGCAGCTAAGTGAGTCACGAGAAGCCTCCAGCCTGATGCCTGACCCAAGGACTTGGGACTCTGCAGCCTCTACAACCGTGTGAGCCACTTCCTTGATATAAATCTCTCTCTTTATATATGCTTCATTGGTTTTGCTTCTCTAGAGAACCCAGCCTAAGATACCTGGTATCACACAATATTTGACTTTTCATGTATGGCTTCTTTCACTTAGCATAACGTTTGAGTTCATCTATGCTGCATGTATCAGTAATTCATCCTATTAAATTACTGTATAGTACTCCATTGCATGGATGTACCACATTTTGTTTATCCATCCACCAGCTGATGAATATCTGGATTTCCAGTGTTTTGCTAGTATGAATAATGCTGCTATGAACCTTTGTGTGAACATGGTATGAACATGTTCTCGTTCTCATCTGCCTTGAGAACATCACTAGGAGTGGAATTGCTGGGTTATAATTATAAGTTTAACTGTCAAACTTTTCCAGCAGTCATTAAAGTGGTCCCAGTTTCTCCAAATCCTCATTGTTCTATTGAGACTATAGCCGTTCTACTGGGTATGGTATCTGATGGTGGTTTTAACTTGCCATTTCTCTAATGACTAATGATGTTGAGGATCTTTTCATGTGCTTATTTGCCATCTGTATATCTTCTTTGGTAAAATGTCTATGTAAATCTTTTGTCCATTTTTAAATTGGATTGTTTGTCTTCTTATGAATGAGTTAAGAGTCCTTATATATTGTGGACGCAAGTCCATTATCAGATATATGAACTGAAAATATTTTCTCCCAGTCTGTAGCTTGTCTGTTTATTCTCTTAATGGTGTCTTTTGATGCAGAAAAGTTTTAAATTTTAATGAAGTGGAAGTTATCAACTTTTACTTTATGGATCATTCCTTTGGTGTTGAATCTCAGAACTCTATGCCCAAAAAGAGCACAAAGATTTTCTCCTAGATGTCTTTTTGTTTGTTTTGAAAGTTTAAAAAAAAAAAAGAAAAAAAATTTCTCTTCTGTGGCTATAATTTCTAGTTGCTTAAATATGATAATACATTAATAGATACAATGCTTACCAACAATTCTTTAAAAACTATAACTTTCTCATTGCTAAATTCTTCATTTTGATTTACTCTTTGGTTGGCTGGATATCTTCAAGTAGATTTCCTGGGAGGTATATTTGTTGTTGTTGGTAGGTGCCATTGAGTTGATTTTGACTCCACGACCCCATGTGACAGAGCAGAACTGTTTTCTAGGCTGTAATCTTTAGGGGAGCAGATTGCCAGGTCTTCCTCCCACAGAGTCGTTGGGTGGGTTTGAACTGCCAGCCTTTCAGTTAGCAGCCAAGTGCTTAACTGCTGCACCACCAGCGCCCCATGGAGGGTATATAGATGCTACATTTCCTGAGTTCCTATATATTTGAGACTGATGTTTTGCTGCTTTTGCAAATGAACGATAATTTGCCTGATAAAAGACTTACTGGGTCATACACAGCCTTTTAGAAATCAATGCTCTCTAGATATTGCTCTATCTACTGCACTGATTCTCAGTTGGGGTAGGTTTTGTCCATCAAGGGACATTAGGCAATGTTTGGGGACATTCGTGGTTGTCACAACTAGGTAGTGCAGAACAACTAGCATCTAGTGGGTAGAGGCTAGAGGTGCTGCTAAACGTCCAACAATGCACAAGGCAGCTTCCCACAACAAGGCATTAAATGATTACAAATGTCAACAGTGCTGAAGATGAGGAACTGTTCTACTGAGTTTTGGCTTTCAGTGTTGAGTACAAATTTAAGGCAAGCTTAATTTCTTTTTTCCTTTGTAGTTTAACTATTGTTTTTGCCTAGATGCTTGATGTTCTTCACTCTCTATTAATTTTTCCTGCAATGTAGTCCTTTTAATCTGAGGGTTACGGTTTTTCTTTCTTTTAAAACATTTTCTTCTATCTTTGAATAATTTTTATTCCACTCATTCTGTTCTTTTCTTCAGGAATACTGATTATCTGCATTTGGGCTCTTTGTCTATGATACACCTACTATTTTTCTCTAAACACTCTGATCTTGGTGCTTTTCTTCTGTATTGTGATATTTTTTCAAGACTGTCTGCTATATCACTCATATGATCTACAGTTTTTATTCTATTGCTCATGGCATCTATTTCTAACATCATCAAATTCTACAATGGTTTTATTTTGTTCTTTCTTTTGTTAATCTGGAGCGATTTCTTCTTCAATTTTCTTGTGTTGGTATGTGTCACATTTCTTCATACTCCCATGCTGGAATTTTTAAAGTATTCATTCACCTTGATTAGGGCATATTTTATGTGGATTTGTTATCTGACCAGAGATGGTACAGGTGATCTTTAATACCCCTTCCTGTATGAGTACCATTAAGGGGCAGGATGCTAATATTCTCTGTCCAGTTGTCACTAAGCTGCTTGTAGAGGAACAGGGGTTGAAGAGGGGGCAGCTTCAGCCCCAGGACATTTTTCCTCACACTTTGTTTCCTAATTTGTTTCTTTTTTTGGCACCAGAAGTGATTTCAATTCTGGAGAGGGAATAGGAGAGTTTGCTCTTGGATGTCAGATGTTATACTCTGGAACTAGGTAAGCTGGCAAGGGGTTGACCTGATCTGGAAACCCAAGCTCAGGCTAGTTGGGTCAGTGGCGATTTTGCTTTGTACAACTCCAGTCAACAGATACAAAGCTGGAGTCCAGCCTATTTGTTTTTAGGCTCTCCTTGCTCCACAACTCCTCTGACCTACTGTCCCATGTCAGCAGGGCTAAATATCTCATGGCTATAAGATTGCTCATCTAGGCCTGCCTGCCCCTTTACATAATAGTAATTGCTGGGGACATACAGGCAAAAGGGAGTCTAACCCTCAATGTTGTTGTGTGCCATCGAGTAAATTCCGAGTCATAGCGACCCTACAGGTTGAACAGAACTGCCCCATAGGGCTTCCTAGGATGTAATCTTTATGAGAGCAGATCGCCAGGTGTGACGGTTAAGGTTGTGTGTCATCTTGGCTGGGCCATGATTCTCAGTGGTTTGGCAGTCATATGATGTTGTGATCACTTCCATGATGAGATCTGATATAATGTGATCACCTCCATGATGGGATCTGCTGAGTAGCCAATCAGTTGAAAGGGAATTTCCTTGGGCGTGTGGCCTGCACTGAATATAAGCAGCCATTCTGGCAAGGCTCATGGTTTTGCTCACTAAAAACAGACAAAAACAAACTCGTTGCCGTCGAGCTGATTCTGACTCATAGCGACCCTACAGGACAGAGCAGAACTGTTCCATACGGTTTCCAAGGAGCAGTTGGTGGATTTGAACTGCCAACCTTTTGGTTACCAGCCAAGCTCTTAACCACTGTACCACCAGAGCTCCTAATCTTTGACAGAGGTACAAAAATTAGGCGGGGAAGATGTCTACAGGTATGTGGACCTGTCTAAAATCTACAATCTGGCATCACAGCATATACTATAGGATAAGCTGGGTGCCCACGCTTAGAGCAGGTAACAAAAACTATTAGACATTAGGCTGGAACATCTTTTCTCTTCAATTATTTTCCTTTAAATATGCTATAACAGACATCAAAACCATCACAACCTCTAAATGAACTATAATCATTTCAAAGACCCCTCAAAGGAGGACAGTAGCACATTGTGCAAATTCTAGGAATGCTGTTTCTTCCTCCTCTTTATTATATATGAATAAGAGAACTGACCATATTAATTGCCAACATCAAACAGATACAAGTCTAGTTTTTTCAGATACCACCAACATCCAAAATGTGACACTGTTATCAGTAATGAAAGGAAAATAAACTGATAAGAAACGCTTTATGTACTGAAAGACAATGCTACTGATACATCTTTAGCAAGGAATGTACTCTGTGTGAGTTTGTCAGCATTAAAACTCACTTGTGTTGATTCATTCAGATTCTCTCACCTGGTCACCTTTTCAACCAACATCATACACGTGACACAGTAAGGGATACAGACCATTATTAAACATAACTATGCTAACTGGTCCATGTAGGAATTAAATTTAAGACCTCTGCTCTCACAGCTAACCAAATAACATTTTGCCAAAACTTTCCTTTAAAGATCAAAGCTAGGTTATAATTGTAGCATTTCCTAACAAGATATTATTTACCAGGGAATTAGATAACATTTGGAATGACGGCTGATAAATATTTGCCAATACTAATATAATTTTGGGGGAAAGCATCCCTGGGGATCATCAAATCTACTTCCCCCCACATTTTAGTTGAGAAAGTTTATGTTTAATAGCTCAAGGTTTCTGAGTCTTTTTTCTCTCTTCACGTAAAAACAAAGGTAACACAATCAGTAAGGTTTAAAAAAAAAGGAAGAGACCTATTGGAATATTTTGTTTTTGTTATATAAGCTATTACTAATAAAAATCTTTCACAGCGGGATGATAAAATTTCCTACAAAACAGGATTGAGATGCCACGGATTTATGGGTCCATGCAGGGTAGGTGAGAACTGTGTGGAAGGGAAAACAGGGAAGGAGTGGCACTTAGAATACAAACCCAAACAAGTGAGTTTAATTGTATTTCAAATGTATTAAATAACCACATTAAAGAAAAACCAAACAAAAAGAACTGATCCATGTAACCTCTGAAAACAGTATTTTGACTATATACTGTTAAAGACAAAAAGAGCCCATATATCTTGAACTTTACTAGGCTTGTTTCTCATAGTAGGTAGGAATTCTGAAAATCCTTTTGTGTATATTGAAAGACTGAGCAAATGACTGAATGTGCTGATGATCTTGGGAGCCTATGTTCTCCCAGCTGGGAGAGGAGACAGAAATGGGGAGCGAGGGAAGGCAAGGAACGGCTCAGTGGCATCAGAATGGAAGCATCAGTAAGAATTTGTGATTAAAACAGTTAACAACCACACACACACAGTTTCCTACTTTGTCTGCTGAAAAGGGCCTAGAAGCAGAAGATTCAGGAGCAAGCACACCTGGCATCCAAACACACCAAGAGGCCTTAGAAAATCCTCAGATTTCAGGGCTGGACAGAGGAACAGAAGACGAATCTGGAGTATCTTCTGCTAGAAAAGCACAAAGGCTCAAAAATGGATGACGGCATCTCAAAAAGACATAGGACCAGTTTGAAGCGGCTCCAACTGTCCAGATTTGGGATAATTTGAGCATAAAAACAGATAATGACAAAACCAGATTATAGCCCATATAAAATAAGATAGGGAGAGAAGGAGAAAAGCAAGGCTCTCCTTACTATACCAATTAATAAATGCAGACGGGAGGATAATGTTTTGTAACTCACAGAGTAATAAATAATTCAGGTAAGACTCACCAATGGATGCTAAAATTATTGGCTGAAAGTCTTATGAAGAACAGGGTATATCTGCATAGTTTCAAACTATCATTCCCCAAATTACTTATTAATCACAATGGAAAAAACAGCAACTTTACAGTGGAAAAACCACTGATCTATGTACTATTCTTGCCATAAATGCTTAAACAGAATCTAATCATGAGACAACCCATTTTCAGGGGACAGTCTCAAGATCATGTGCCTATACTCTTGTAAAATGTCAAAGACAGAGACTGAGGGAAACTAGAGACACGACAAATGCCATGTGCCATCCTAGACTGCAGTCTAGATTGGGGAAAACAAATTCTATAAAGGATATTATGGGAAAATGGAAAAATTTAAGTATGGACTACAGATGAGATGAGTGGCTCTCAAACTTTAAAAAAGCACCAGAATACCCGAAGGGCATTTAAAATTTAAAATTGTTCAGCCTTAGCCCTACAGTTTCTGACTCAGCAGGTCTCTGTGGGGCCTGAAAATTTTCATTTCTAACAAGTTCTCGGCTAATGCTGAAGTTGATGGTCCCAGGACTACACTTCAAGAACCACTGGATTAGATAATAGCATTTTATCACTATTAAATTTTCCTATTTTTGCTAATTTAATTGTGTTTATATAAGAGAATGTTTTTATTCTTAGGAAATGTGGAAAGTATGTGCTGAGATATTTGGGGGATAAAGGGACATGATGTCTGCAACTTGCTTGTAATTGGTTTTTTAAAGCAAAAGGCATGAAAGTTGGATACCTTAAATCCCAAGAGAGGGGGTCGAGAACAACTTGTTACAAACTTGAGCAGCTTGCGCTTTTCTTCATCAGTGAAACCCTCCACAACTCTCCAAAAGGTTTTAATTACAGGGTGGTCTGCAGAATAGCCTCCTATGATAAAATGAACAGTATTTTATTAAAAACAAGGTAACTGTAAAAGCAGAATTCTCCTAAAGGCACTAGAGCAACTAACTTAGAAGGGGGTCTCCTTCACATTTTTCATGCTTGTCACAGTGATGGAGGGCAGCTCACAGCTGAAAGCCAATTCTAAAGACCACCCCCCGCCACCTTTATCATGGGCAAAGTACAAAAGGGAGAAACTACTGCAGGACCAAAGTAGACAAAGGCAGGAATAAGGAACACCCTGTAGTTATGAGATGAGCACTGGCAGCAAAAGACACTGCTACTTATAGTTCTTAATCTAGTTAAGTGCTCCCTAAAACTAAAATAATCACCATGTATTGTCCCCTCATTGTTAATATACTACAGAAATAACATCAATAAAAAAACCTTAAGTGCATTAATTGGAACCAAAATGAATATGATAATATTTTAAACCTATTTACTGGAATAGATAAAATCATTAAAGGTATAAGCTTTCAGCACAGACAGGGTAATGCAAACAACCCAAGACAATTTCTTGGCAAAGGAAAAGGTTAGCTTGATTTCATTTTTTAAACTTATGACTTGATAGTGGGGACAATGTGACCTTAGGTATTACTTGCCTTTACATAAAGATTAGAGTCCAAATTTAGAGCAATACAAATGAATTACAGAAAGAGGGGACATATACATACATATACATACATGTGTAAATGATTTTAGCAAATTTATAGTTGGATAAACATCACTACAATCAAGTTTCAGAACACTGATCTGCTTTTACATATGTTTCACATAAACAGAATTACATAATACGGAGTCCTCTGCATCTGGCTTCTTCCACTTCCCATAATATTTTTGTAGCAATATTCATTCCTTTCAATTGCTGAACAGTATTCCACTGTAAGCATGCACAACATTTTCTTTATTCAGTCCCCGAGTGGTGGATATTTGGACTGTTTTGAGTTGCTGGCTATTATGAAGAATGTTTCTATGAAAGTCTGCATGCATGTTTTTGTATGAACATGTTTCCATTTCTCTTTGGTACACTCCCAGGGGTGGAACTGCTGGCAAGTTTGTGTTTAACTTTTTAAATAACTGGTAAACTTTCTCAAAGTGGCTCTACCATTTACATTCCCACCAGTCACGAGAGTTCCATTTTCTCCACATCTTCCCTACCACTTAGTATTGTTCATCTTTTTGATTACAGCCCTTCTACTGGGTGTGTAGTGGTATCTCATTTGGATTTAATTTACATTTCCCTAAGGACTAATGGTGTTGAACACCTCTTCATGCTCTTATTGGCCTACTGGCCATTCAATATCTTCTTTAGTTAAACATCCTTTTGTTTTGCCTGTGTTTTTTTAAATTGGATTGTTTATATATATAACTATATATTTTGGACAAATCTATACTCAGATATGTAACTTGAAAATTTTCTCCCAATCTGTGGTTTGTCTTTTCATTTTTTTTTTTTTCAATCATGCTTTAGATAAAAGTTCACAGCTCAAGCCAATTTCTCATACAAAAATTTATACACACATCATTATGTGACACTAGGTGCAATCCCCACAACGTGACAACATACACCCCCTTTCCACCCCAGGTTTCCTGCATCTATCCAACCAGCTCCTGTCCCTTCCTGCCTTCTCATCCTGCCTCCGGACAGGAGTCACCCATTTGGTCTCATGTATCTGCTTGAACCAAGAAGTACACTCTTCACGAGTATTATTTTATGTTTTATAGTCCAGTCTAATCTTTGTCTGAAGAGTAGGCTACAGGAATGGTTTTAGCTCTGGGTTAACAGAGTGTCGGGGGCCACGGCTTTGGGGGTTCCTCCGGTCTCAGTCAGACCATTAAGTCTCGTCTTTTTACGTGAATTTGAGCTTTGCTCCGCACTATTCTCCTGCTCCATCGGGGACTCTCTGTTGTGTTCCATGTCAGGGCGGTCATTGGTGGTAGCTGGGCACCATCTAGTTCTTCTGGTCTCAGGCTGACGGAATCTCTGGCTTATGCTGCATTTTGTCTCTTTGGCTAATATTTTCCTTGTGTCTTTGGTGCTCTTCATTCTCCTTTGCTCCAAGTGGGTTGGGAACAACTGACGCATCTTAGATGGCCACTCACAAGCTTTTAAGACCCCAGATGCCACTTACCAAACTGGGATGCAGAATATTCTCTTAATAAATTTTGTTATGTTAATTGACCTAGATAGCCTCTAAAATCATGGTCCCTAGACCTCAGCCCCTGCTACTCTGTCCCTCGAAGTGTTGACTTATGTTCAGGAAACTTCTTAGCTTTTGGTTTAGTCCAGTTGTGCTGACTTCCCCTGTATTGTCCTTCCCTTCACCTAAGATGATTTTTGTCTACTATCTGGTGGCTCAGTAGTTAAAGAGTCTGGCTGCTAATCAAAAGATTGGCAGTTCAAATCTACCAGCTGCTCCTTGGAAACCCTATGGGGCAGTTCTACACTGTCTTAGAGGGTCGCTATGAGTTGGAATCAACTCCACGAAAATGGGTTTGGTTTTTTTTTTGGTTATCTAGTTAGTGAATTCCCCTCTCCCTCCCTCCCCACCCTCATAACGTTCAAAGAATGTTTTCTTCTGTGTTTAAATCTTTTCTTGAGTTCTTATAATAGTGGTCTCATACAATATTTGTCCTTTTGCGACTAATTTCACTCAGCATAGTGCCTTCCAGATTCATCCATGTTGTGAGATGTTTCGCAGATTCATCATTTTCTTAATGATGTCTTTTGATGCACAAAAGCTTTTAATATTTTCCTAAGTAAAAAAAAAAAATTTTTTTGGAGCCCTGGTGGTGCAGTGGTTAAGCATTTGGCTACTAACCAAAAGATCAGCAGTTTGACAACAGTGAATCTGTGAACCATCTCATAACATGGATGAAACTGGAGGGCATTATGCTGAGTGAAATAAGTCAATCACAAAAGGACAAATATTGTATGAGACCTC
>NW_004443956.1:21913196-22009646 GCF_000243295.1 Trichechus manatus latirostris | reverse complement strand
AACCAATGTCATAAAACAACATGTGTACTACTGTTTCATGAGAAACTATTTGTTCTGTAAGCCTTCACCTGAAGTACAAAAAAAAAAAAACTGCACAAAATATTGGCAGTTCGAATCCACTAGCTGCACTTTTGAAACACTATGGGGCAGTTCTACTCTGTCTTCTAGTGTCACTCTGAATTGGAATCAACTTGAGAGCAATGGTTTTTGGTTTTAAGCATAATTTATTATTATTATTTTTGTTGTTGAGAATATACACAGGAAAAACATACACCAATTCAAGTTTCTACATGTACAATTCAGTGTTACTGACTACATTATTCGAGTTGTCCAACCATTCTCATCCTCCTTTTCTGAGTTGTTCCTCCATTAACATAAACTCACTGCCCTCTAAAGCACCTATCTAATCTTTCGAGTTGCTGTTGTCAGTTTGATTCCATATAGATAGTTCTTAAAAGAGTAGAATGCTCAAGGCAGACATTCTTTGCTAATTAAGCTAAACTATTCTTCGGTTTTAATAAAACTTAAGGGGATATTTTTGGTTTAAGGTTTAAAGATTATTTTAGGGCAATAGTTTCACAGGTTTATCCAACCTCCATGGCTCCAGAAAGACTGGATTCCATAAGAATTTGAAATTCTGGTATGCATTTCCCCCCTTTTGATAAAGATTCTTCTATGGAATCTTTGATCAAAATGTCAGTAATGGTAGCCAGGCACCATCATGGCAAAACAGGGCAGTTGTTCATGGAGGCAATTAGCCACATATTCCATATCTTCTTCCTATTCTTCACTCTCCTTTCTCTGTTGCTCTAGGTGAACAGAGACCAATTGTTGTGCCTTGGATGGCTGCTTGCATGCTTTTAAGACCCCAGGCACTATACAACAAACTAGGAGGTAGAACAGAGGCACTAAACATTTTATTTTAGGTCAATTAACTCGGATGTCCCATGAAACCATGACCTTAAACTTCCAAACTAAGGAAACAAATCCCATGAGGTGTTTGGTGATATATAAGCAGACCCAGCAACTACTCTTTTTCTTCTTCTTTTTTTTTTGTTGTTAACATACCACACAACTTCTGCCAATTCAACTTTTTACAGGTGTATATAACTTAACTGATAGCAATTATATTAATTAGCTGTGTAATCTTACCCTTAAACAATGCAATTTTTCCATCACCATAATCTGAACCTTAGCACTCCATACAGTTGCTCTTTGGAGAGAGGATATGTATTCTGAATATTTTTTTGCCATATCTATGGCTTGCTTTTTCATTTTTAGTTTTTTCTTCTACTGTTAATGTTTTTTGCCTAGCACTTTTTCTTCTTTTTGTCTTCTTGTTGTTGTTTTGTTTTGCTAGCATTGTTTTTAGCAAAAAACAATACTAAAAGACTAGAAGCAGCCAAATGTCTATTAGTAGAGACTTGTTAAATGAAATATGGTACCGGGAATCAGTGCAGAAAAACGAGAACATGCTTCATATACTGATGTGGAAAGATCTCTAAGGTATATTGTGAAAAAAAAAAACAAAACACAAAATGTAGAAAAGTGTGTAAAAATGGTGAAAATAAGAATTAAATTCATATTTGCTTATAAATATATAAAGACATTCTACAAAGTTACATAAAGGACTAAAAATAGTGGTTATTTATGGTTGGGAGGGCATGGTTAGGAATGGGGCAAATAAGGAATAAGAATATCTCATTATACATTCTGCTTTTTAAATCATGTAAATGAATTACCCATACAAAAAATTACATAAATTATTTTGGAAATACGGTCATCTGCAGTATTTTCAGGAGTAAGTAAATAGCTGGCATGAGTCAGCGCAAACTCAACGGCAACTAACAATAATACACTAATAACATACCTGAATAGTTTGTAAAGCATTTTAAGTCCTCTAGACTTATGGGAACTTGGGCACCAGAAATTAACACCTGGAAAAAAGAAGTTCAAATCATAAAATCTGAAGTAGATTTTAATTAAGAAAGTTTTTCATTTTGTGAAAAAAAAGTAAGTATTATACCTGAATTTCTTGCTGATCAAACATTCGGAGCCATTCAAGATTAACAACATTGGCCAGACCCTGTCTGAAAGCCAGACAATGCTGGCGGATTTGTTTGTTTAGTCTGTAGTCCGCTACAAGATGGATATACGCAATTCGGTTAGCACTCGTAACAGGAATATCTTTTCCACCAAATTTTAGTTCAACTACCTGTGAATATTAAAAAAAGAGGGGAGGATTTCAAAATTCTCTAAAGTATGAAGAGACGTGTAAAACAACAGCAAGAAACAAGTATTTCAAGGGAACATGACTGAGTTGCTTTGTAAACAAAACTCTCAGTAAAAAGTAGTACAACTAGTACACACATACCAGAATATATAATAAATTTAAAGAAGTACCTCTAATAGGATTCTCCAAAGTATGACATTTTATTCTATCCTTAAGATCATGACACACTCCTGCTTTCTTCAAAGTACTAATGAATGATGCAGCAATCTAATCATGGCAATTTCATTTATAGAAGTGACAAATCACGAAAGGCAAAGACGTGAACCAAATGACCAAAATAAGTCAGAAGAGAATAAAGTGATTCATTTTGGAGAAAATATAACTTAGGGAATCAAGAGTGTAGTAAAATGATGATTTATATTTGAAGGTATAAGCAGCATATACTTTGTATTTCTATAATGTTATTGCTACTGTAAAGTACTTTAGTTATTTTTTAAACGACAGTGGTGGTAATCACAGATAATTGATCAGCCGATTTCTTACGTATATTAACAGAGTTAGAAAGAACAAGTTTTTATCATTACATTATCACATCCACAAAATTTGTCAGTACAGTACAGGGATGGAGTGTCTGGGTGGCGCAAATGGTTAACACACTTAGTTGCTAACCAAAAGGTGGGAGGTTTGCGTTCACCAAGAGGTGCCTCAGAAAAAGGCCAGAACATCTACTTCCAAAAAATTAGTCATTGAAAACCTTATGGAGCACAGTTCTGGTTAAGTACAGGGATCAGCAAACTTTTCTGCAAAGGGCCAGACAGTAAATATTTTTTGGCTTTCTCGGTCATATAACAACTTTTAAAAATGTAAAACACATCTTTTGTCACTGGCCATTCAAAAATGGTGTGCAGGATTGGACCTGCTGGGCTTAAGTTTTCTGCATAATATATCCCCTGGCCTAGCATATCAGGATAATAATAATAGGTAGCATTTATTGAGTGCTTACTTTAAGGGAGGCAGTTATTAAGCTCTTTATATATATCACCTCACTTAATCATCTTAACCACATGAGGTATATTCTATTATTATTCCTATTTGACAGATAACTAAGTTACAGTCAGAACCTAATTATTTTATGTAATAAACTATATAAAATCTATTATTGCACACAGATCTATTTTACTTTCATTGTCAGGGCTCTTTCCTTAAAATTTAAGGCATTGTGTCTTTGCGTGTTTTGTGTTGGTAGACTGTCTTCTAAAAACAGTGCTTTACATATTATAGGTCAGAGGACTCACACTTCCCAATTTCAAAACATACTACAAAGCTATAATAATCAAAATAGTGTGGTACTGGCATAAGGATAGGCATATAAATCCAAAACCAAATTTGTTGCCATCGAGTATACAAAAAAAAAAAAAAAGTCAAACCTGTTGCTGTTGAGTCGATTCTGGCTCATAGTGACCCTACAGGACAGAGAAGAACTGCCCTATATGGTTATCAAGTATACAGAGGATTCTATTTGTATACTGTTGTTGTTAGGTGCTGTTGAGTTCATTCTGACTCACAGTGACCCTACAGGACAGAGGAGAACTGCCCCATGGAGTCTCCAAGGCTGTCATCTTTACAGAAGCAGACTGCCCCATCTTTCTCCCATGGAGTGGCTGGTGGGTTTGAACCACTGACCTTTTGGTTAGCAGCTGAGCACTTAACTACTGAGCCACCAGGGCTCCACAGACACACAGACCAATGGAACAGAATTGAGAGTCCAGGCAAAAAAAACTATACATCTGTGGTCAACTGATTTTCAGCAAGGGTGCCAAGTCCAGTCAATGGGGAAAGAATAGTCTTTTCAACAAATGGTGTTGGGACTAGATCTCCACATGCAATAAAATGAAGTTGGACCCATACCTCATACCACATATGAAAATTAACTCAAAATGGGTCAATCACCTAAATATAAGAACTAAAGCCACAGAACTCCTAGAATAGGAGTAAAGTTCCAAAACCTTATTTTTGACAATGTATTCTTAGATATGACACCCAGAGCAATAGCAACAGAAGACAAAACAGATAAACTGGACTTCATCAAAATTAAAAATGTCTCAACAATAAAAAGATAAACAATCCAATCAAGAAACAGACAAAGTACATGAACAGACACTTGACCAAAGAGGACATTCAAGCAGCTAACAAACACATGAAAACATGCTTGCGATCATTATCCATCAGAGAGGTACAAATAAAAAATACAGTGAGATTCCATCTCCCCCCTGCAAAAATGGCACTGACCAAAAAAACAGAAAACAAATGCTGGCAAGGTTATGGGGGAGACTGGAACTCATACACTGCTGATGGGACTGTAAAATGGTACAACCACTATGGAAAACGGAATGGCACTTTCACAAAAAGCTAGAAAGAGAAATACGTTATGTTCCAGCAATCCCATTCCTGGGTATATACCCTAGAGATATAACAAGAGCAGTGACACGGATAGACATATGCACACCTATGTTCATTGCAGCATTATTCACAACAGCAAAAAGATGGAAACAACCTAAGTGTCCATCGATGGACGAACGGATAAACAAATTGTGGTACATAATACGATGGAATACTACACAACTATAAAGATTGAGTCTGCGAGACACCGTATTAACATAGATGAATCTGGAGGACATTATGCTGAGTTAAATAACTCAATCACAAAAGGACAAATATTGTACAGTCTCACTTTTATAAAAAGTCAAGAATAGGTATACACACACAAAGCAACGTTCTTGGACGGTTATCAGGGATGGGGGGGAGGGAGGGGAAATCACTTTCTAAATAGTAGAAACTTGTTATTTTTGGTGATGAGAAAGGCAATACTCAATATGGATGAAGTCTGTACAACTTGTCCAAGGTAAATGAAGACACTAAGAAGTAAGCAAAAATAAGGGACAATTCTGGTAAATGCTATAACACATAATTTTGCAACAACAATAACTGAAAAAAAAAGTGTGTGGTTACATATGTGCGTGCATATATGTGTACAGGAAGGCACATATGAGTATATGGGTGTGCATGTATAGATGTATCTCTAGGCATATGCACAAACATGTTTGTGTGCAGTACATATAATAAACCACACAGAGGGCACAGTTATGGATAGTTCCTAGACATAACCAAACACCTCGCAGGATTGGTTTACTGGGTTTGAAAGCTTGGGACCATAGTCTCGTATGACAACTCAGTCAACTGGCATTACACAGTTCATAAAGATAATGCTCTACATCCTAGTTTGGCAAGTAGCGACTGGCATCTTAAAAGCTCACAAGTGGCCATCTAAGATACAACTATTGGTCTCTACTTGTCTGGAATAAAAGAGAAGGAAGGATACCAAAGACTCAAAGAAGAAATTAGTCCATAGAACTAACAGCCCACAGGAACCATAGCCTCATCTAGCCTGAGACCAAAAGAACTAGACGGTACCTGGCTACCACTACCGACCATTCCGGCCAGGGGCACAAGAGACGGCCCCAGATAGAAAGGGAGAAAAACATAGAACAAAACTCAAATTCCTAAAAAAGGCCAGACTTACTGGACTGATAGAGACAAGAGGAATCCCGGAGACGATCACCCTAAGACACCCTTTGAACCTGAAATAACAGATTGGCTTATAAAATAAACAGTATCACCTGTGAGTACTATTCTCCCTTAAATAATCAACTATATGAGACCAAAAGGTCAATGCTTACCCTAAAACAAAGATAAGAAGCTAAGGAGGGGAAGGAATGATAGATTAACAGAAATAGAACAAACAGAATGGAAATAATGAGAATGCTGACACATTGTGGAAAAAATGTAACCAATGTCATGCAACAATTCATATAAAAATTGTTAAATGGGAACCTATTTAGCTGTGTAAGCTTTCACCTGAAACACAATAAAACATTTAAAAAAATTAAATTAAAATTAAAACGTTAGTCCATCAAAGGACTTTATTAAGAAAAGAGACAACACAGAATGGGAGAAAATATTTGGTAACCATGTATCTTACAAGGTTTTAATATTCAGAATATATAAACAACTCCTACAAGTCACAAACAAAAAGACAAACAACCTAATTAAAAAATGGCAAAGGACTTGAATAGACATTTCTCCAAAGAAGATATACAAATGATCAGTAACCACATGAAAAGATGCTAAAAGTCATCAGTCATCAGGGAAAGCCAAAACAAAGCCACAATGAGATACCACTTCACATCCACTA
Source organism: Trichechus manatus latirostris (assembly GCF_000243295.1). Classification (NCBI taxonomy): domain Eukaryota; kingdom Metazoa; phylum Chordata; class Mammalia; order Sirenia; family Trichechidae; genus Trichechus; species Trichechus manatus. The sequence goes on along the minus strand of NW_004443956.1, from coordinate 22,003,161 downwards.
GGATGGCAGTTATTAGAAAAACAGAAAAATAACAAATGTTGACAATAACGTGGAGAAGTCGGAACTCTTCTGTATTGCTGGTGGGAATATAAAATGGTACAGTCACTGTGTAAAACAATTTGACAGTTCATCAAAAAGTTAAACATAGAATTACTATATGACCCAGCAATTCCACCCCTAGAGACATATACCCAAAAGAATCGAAAGCAGGAACTCAAGTAGATACTTACATACCTATGTTCATTGCAGCATTATTCAGAATAGCCGAAAGACAGAAACAACCCAAATGTCCATCAACAGATGAGCAGATAAACAAAATTTAGTATATACATATAATGAAATACTATTCACACATAAAGAAGAAATTAACTTCTCATACATGCAACAATATAGATGAATCTTGAAAACAGACTGAGTGACATAAGTCAGACACAAAAGGACAAATATCGTATGACCTCACTCATATGAAGTATCTGGAATTGGCAAATGCATTGAGATACAAGTTTATTAGTGGTTACCAGGGATTGGTGGGTGCGGAAGAATGGTGAGTACTGCTTAAGGGATATCAAGTTTCTGTTTGGGATGATGAAAAATTTGAAGATAATGGTAATGGCTGCAGAATACTGTAAATGTAATGAATGCCACTGATTTGTACAATTATAAATGGTTAAGATGGTACTTTTTTGTTATACGTACTTTACCAGAATAAAATTACAAGAAAAAAAGTTACAGGTCCTCAAAATGCAAATATTTGATCCAGAGCTTCTAAAGGGCTGTCTCTTGAATGGCTGACTTTTTTCTGGGGGAAACACTGGTGCTTCTTGTTGGACTGAGCCGTAGCGTTTACACCCGATATCAAAAGTAATCAGGATTTCACAATTTTATGAGTAGAATCCTCCTCCTACTTGCTATGGAAGAGTTTACATAGGTGTCAGAAGGAAATCCTTAACAGAAGGTTTGCTAGAATATTAGTGAGAACAGCACTGAATTAGAAATTAAGACACCTGGATTTCAGTTTCCTTTCCATTACTTGAATGCATGGCCATACAGAAATCATTTAGACCCTCTGAACAGCTTTATGAGTAAAATTCATTAATAAAATAGTGATACTTGCTTTGTCTATCTTGAAGTTGTGATTATATGATTGCAAGGATTCATATACACAAAACTGACTGCCAGAACAGCACAGAGAATTCTGAAATTAAGCATAATTTGCTGAAGAGTATACTTTTCTAATTCTTTACTATTTTGTACACATTCTAAGTGTTGGGATTTTTTAAAAAATGCATTCCTGGGGTCGGAGGAAGGTGATCTCTGCCATGGACAAAGGAGTATAAATTAAACCCAACACCAGTGGGCAAAGACAGTCAGTGTGACTATATTAGAAATTAAGTAACATTACAAATATAGGTTTAATATGCCTATTATTATGTAGGTTACAAACTTTTAAGAGCTATCCCTTTGTGCGTGTGCGTGTGTGTGTGTCTGTGTATGTGTGTGTGTAGGGGTAAAAACAGAGAGACACTTAGACTGTGGATAATGAGAAAACTATAAATAACCTCCCTCTATGACTTTTTTCCCTGTAGACTTTACGAAAATGATTATTTTCCTCGAGTAACAAAGACACTACTACCGCCCCTGAGCTACTGCAGTTACACTTCAATTGTTTATCACTTTACAGAAAGGCTATTTTAAAATTTGCTGAAGAGCTTTATCTAAATCCTCAAATGTCTGATGGTTATATGACAGAGTGGTCTGCTGTTTCACATTTTATAAGTTATATAGCTTTAAAGTTGAGTGTTAAATTGGTCAGATTTGCTTCTTTTAATATTTTACATTTAAAGTGATGATTCAATTATTCTTACTAACTCACTTTCTTAGTTTTGGAACCATCAAGTCTAAGATTGGGCTTTCAAATCCATTGTCTTCATGCTGATTAAAGATTGTGTTCATTACCTTAATTCCTTTGCTTGTACTCAGCTGACAGTCCATCTGTTAACTAAATCTCCTGAGGCCAGCTATTATATTTCGATACATAAAATACCATATATGTTGCTGCCACCCCCTTTCTTTAAATGAATTAAAGGCAGGTAATAAATGATGATGTACTTTTGTGATGTGGAAGACAAAGGACAAGTGAAGTAATCAGTTAAAGGAACTTACAATGCCTCCCAATTACTGTACCTAATCAAACAAAACTGACATTTCTAATAACTTTAAAATGGTTACACTAATTTTAATTTAAAATTGCCTTAGGCTAAATCTAATAAGCTATGTATATATAAAAATTGTGCCAAAATCTGTGCTAAAATTCAGTTTTGAGAAGCACATTTAAAATTTCTTTTAAATATAGCATTACAGTTTTCAAAAAAAGAGCAGTTTATATATTAAAAGTGATTTGCTCTGCAGCTTCTGAATAGTCTGCATTTTTGTAGCACTTTAGTATTCACAAAGCCCTTATATTACATTTCCTACCTTACATTCCCTACTTACATTTCTTTATTTAATCCTATAACAACTTACACCCATTTTGAAGAGTAGGAAGGTGTTGTATGTTATATGACTGGTCTAAGGTCATAGCAGCAAAACCTGGCAAAGGAGCAAAATTTGGATTTTAATCAAGGTCTCTGGACTAAGTTTCAATGCTTTTCTACATAACAGATGATTATCTATGGATCCATCTTAAACTCTTGGCATTCTCCTGAAGGAAGATGTGTGAGTATGTCTGTGTCTGTGTAAATCAGCATCCTGAAATTCCATGTACATTTTTAAACAGACTAATAAGCAGCCATATTGATTACAATGAAAAAAAAACAAAAACAAATTTGAGAGCAACACTATTATTTTAAAAGAGAAGATTAATTAACATAATCTGCCAAAGTAATGAAGTCTTCACATATTATGAATCTTTAGATCATGGTATTTTATAAATTTAAACTTACATAGAAGACTACCCAGTTACATCTATTTCTACAGAAATCCATAAGATCTTTTCCTCAAATTAGGTGCTTTACTAGTGACTCTCTTAATTTTTATAATTAGACTCCTTAATGTAATTATTCTTAAGCATTATCATCTACAATCTCTTTATTCAGTTGAAATTTCTATGAGTAATTAGAACATCTAAATGTCACACTTTTGCTTTTAACAGATTCTAATATTATCGGTGGCGCTTTAATGGAACTCTTGCATAGGTGACATTTCGCTATTACCATCTATTTCAGATGGAAGAATGGGAAATACTCCCATTAGCAAAGGCCTTCAGACAGCTCCTTATAAAACTGGCTGCCCTAAAGCTTTTCTTCTATTTTTAAATAGTGCCACTAGATGGTGCACTTCATCACTGTAATTTGAAAATTCCCTTATGATAATAACAAATCTCATGGTTAAAAAACATTTGAGTTTTTCAGGGCAGAAACTTCAGCACTATGGTATAGAAAGGCTGAAACAAAAGCAACTAAGTTAAGTTGCAACCAAATAAAATAAGGTTCTGTATTTCTCTTTCCTATTTTACCTTATAAAAGCCCTCCCTAGTTAGCTCCACTGCTAATCAAAGGGTGGGGGTCTGAACCCATCCAGGATCTCCACGGGAGAAAGATTTGGCAATCTGCTCCCGTAAAGATTACAGCCTGTAAGACCCTGTGGGGAAGTTCTACTCTGCCACATGAGTCGAAAATCGACTCAACAGGACATAACAATAACAACATTTTACCTTACAGTGTTGATGTCAGTTCTCAGAAATGACTAGAGACTACCAAATAGTAGGAAGAAGCTTAAGGCCTTAAGGCCTTACTTCATCTGTTCCTACCAAGGATTTACTTCATACATCAATAGTTTAGTTATTAAACAATTCCTGGATTTTAAAAAGTAATTTCTGAAATAGGTATCTGTGAAGCATAAGAGACTAAAAATTCAAGTTCCAAAAATACGATCATTGAAAACAATTTTCCAGAAGGTATAGACACTAGGATGTATATATCCTTGTGCGTGCTTTTTTAGTTTTTGAGGACATCACAGTGGTGTGTACTCACTACACAGAGCTCTGTGGTCTAGGGAGGAGGTCAATAAAAAGACACTAAATCTCTTAATACTCCAGAGGAACCCAGCACTGTAATTAAAATGACTAGTAATGGCCTTGAGTCAAGAAGAAATAAGTAAATTACGTTCACTGGGCTATTTTTTAAAAAAAATTTTTCCCATACAAAAATTTATACATAGTTATGCAACTAACTGCTCTCCTCATGCTGTGACAGCACACTCCTCCTTTCCACCCAGGATTGCCCATGTCCATTCAACCAGTTCCTAACCCTCTCTGCCCTCCCATCTCACCTCCGGACAGAAGCTGCCCATTTAGTCTCTTGCATCTACTTGAGCTAAGAGGCACACTCCTCACAAGTATCACTTTATGTCCCAAAGTCCAGTCCAATCCCTGTCTGAAGAGTTGTCCTTGGAAACTGTTTTAGTTCTGGGCTGGTAGAGAATCCAAGGGCCATGCTTTCTGGGGTTCTTCCAGTCTCAAGTCAGACCATTATGTCTGGTCTTCTTACTAGAATTTGAGTTCTACACCCCATCTTTCTTCTGCTCCATCTGGGACTCTCTGTTGCGTTCCCTGTCAGGGTAGCCGGGCACTATTTAGTTCTCTTGGTCTCAGGCTGATGACGTCTGTGGTTTATGTGGCTCTTTCTGTCTCTTGGGTTAATATTTATCTTGTGTCTCTGGTGTACTTCATTCTCCTTTACTCCAGGTGATTGGGACCAATTGATGCATCTTAGATGGTCACTTGCAAGCTTTTAAGACCCCAGACGCCACTCACCAAAGTAGGATGTGCAACATTTTCTTAATAAGTGTTATGCCAATTGACCTAGATGTCCCCTGAAAGTATGGTCCTCAGAACCCTTCTCCTGCTACTCTGTCCCTCAAAGTGTTTGACTGTATTCAGGAAACTCTTAGCTTTGGTTTAGTCCACTTGTACTGACTTGCCCTGTAGTTGTGTGCTCTCCTTCCCTTCACCTAAGGTAATTCTTATCTACTATCTAGTTAGTAAATAACCCTTACCCTCCCTCTCCACCCTCATAATCATCAAATAATGTTTTCTTCTGTGTTTGAACCTTTTCTTGAGTTCTTATAATAGTGGTCTTAATACAATATTTGTCCTTCTGTGACTGACAAAATTCACTCAGCATAATGCCCTCAGATTCCTCCATGTTATGTTTCATGGCTTCATTGTTGCACAGTATTCCATTGTGTGGCTATACTGTAATTTGTTTATCCATTCGTCTGATGATGGTCACCTAGGTTGTTTCCATCTTTTTGCTATTGTGAACAGTGCTGCAGTGAACATGGGCGTGCATATATCTACTTGTGTGATGGCTCTTAGTTCTCTAGGATATTCCAAGGAGCAAGATAGCTGGATCGTATGGTACTTCTATTTCTAGTTTTTTAAGGAAGGGCCAAATCGATTTCCAAAGTGGTTGTACCATTTTACATTCCCACCAATAGTGTATAAGTGTTCCAGTCTTTCCACAACCTCTCTAGCATTTATTATCTTGTGTTTTTTGGATTAATGCTATGTTGTTGGGGTGAGATGATATCTCACTGTAGTTCTGATCTGCATTTCTCTAATGGCTAATGATCGTGAGCATTTCTTCGTGTCTTTTAGCCGCCTGAATATCTTCTTTAGCGAAATGCCTGTTCATATCCTTTGCCCATTTTTTAACTGGGTTGTCTTTTTGTTGTTGAGGTTTTACAGTATCTTGCAGATTTTAGAGGTTAGACGCTGACTGGATTTGTTGTAGCCAAAAATTTTTTCCCAGTCTGTAGGCTGTCTTTTGACTCTTTTAGTGAAGTTTTTTGATGAGCATAAGTGTTTGATTTTTAGGCGCTCTCAGTTATCTAGTCTCTCTTCTGGTGCTTGTGCATTGTTAGTTATGGTTCATATTGTGTTATGTCATATATTAGGACTCCTAGTGTTGTCCTTTCTTCCATGATCTTTATCGTTTTTGATTTTATATTTAAGTCTTTGATCCATTCTGAGTTAGTTTTTGTGCATGGTGTGAGGTATGGGTCTTGTTTCAGTTTTTTGCAGATGGATATACAGTTATGCCAGCACCATTGGTTAAAAAGACTGTCTTTTCCCCAGTTAATGGACTTTGGGCCTTTGTCAAATATCAGCTGCTCATAGGTGGATGAATTTATGTATGGATTCTCAATTCTGTTCCATTGGTCTATGTGTCTGTTGTACTAGTACCAGGCTGTTTTGACTACTGTGGCGGTATAATAGGTTCTAAAATCAGGTAGTGTAAGTCCTCCCACTTTGTTCTTCTTCTTGAGTAATGCTTTACTTATTCGGGGCCTCTTCCCTTTCCATATGAAGTTGATTTGTTTATCTCATTAAAAAAAGCCAGTGGAATGTGAATCAGGATTGCACTGTATCTGTACATTGCTTTGGGTAGAACTGACATTTTCACTATGTTGGGCCTACCTATCCATGAGCGAGGTATGTTCTTCCACTTATGCAGGTCTCTTTTGGTTTCTTGCAGTAGTGTCTTGTAGTTTTCATTGTACAGATCTTTCACGTCTCTGGTTAGATTTTTTCTTAAGTATTTTATCTTCTTGGGGGCTATTGTAAATGGTATTGATTTGGTGATTTCCTCTTCGAGGTTCTCTTTGTTGGTGTAAAGGAATCCAACTGATTTTTGTATGTTTGTGTATCCTGAAACTTTGCTGCAATCTTCTATTAGTTCCAGTAGTTTTCTTGTGGATTCTTTGGGGCTTTCTGTGTATAAGATCACATCATCTGCAAATAGAGATACTTTGACTTCTTCTCTACCAATTCGGATGCTCTTTATTTCTTTTTCTAGCCTAATTGCTCTGGCTAGGACCTCCAGCACAATGTTGAATAAGAGTGGTGATAAAGGGCATCCTTGTCTGGTTCCCATTCTCAAGGGGAATGCTTTCAAAGTCTCTCCATTTAGGATGATGTTGGCTGTTGGCTTTGTATAAATGCCCTTAATTATACTGAAGAATTTCCCTTCTACTTCTATTTTGTTGAGAGTTTTTATCATGAATGGGTGTTGGACTTTATCAAATGCCTTTCCTGCATCAATTGATAAGATCATGTGGTTCCTGTTTTTTGTTTATGTGACGTATTACATTGATTGTTTTTCTAATGTTGAACCATCCCTGCATAACTCGTATAAATCCCACTTGATCATGATGACTTATTCTTTTGATATGCTGTTGAATTCTATCAGCTATAATTTTGTTGAGGATTTTTGTATCAGGGTTATGCTGGCTTCATAGAATGAGTTTGGGAGTATTCCATCCTTTTCTATCCTCTGAAATACCTTTAGCAGTAGTGGTGTTAACTCTTGTCTGAAAGTTTGTTAGAATTCTCCAGTGAAGCCATCCGGGCCAGGGTTTTTTTTTTCTTGGGAGTTTTTTAATTACCTTTTCAATCTCTTCTTTTGTTATGGGTTTATTTAGTTGCTCTATCTCTGTTTGTGTTAGTTTAGGTAGGTAGTGAGTTTCTAGAAATTTGTCCATTTCCTATAGGTTTTCAAATTTGTTCGAGTACAATTTTTCATAGTATTCTGTTAAGAATTATTATTCTTTTAATTTCAGTTGGGTCTGTTGTGATATCAGCCATCTCATTTCTTATACGGGTTATCTGCTTCGTCTCCTGTTTTTCTTTTCTCAGTTTGGCCAATGGTTTATCAATTTTGTTGATCTTTTCAAAGAACCAGCTTTTGGTCTTGTTAACTCTTTCAAGTGTTTTTTTATCCTCTATTTCATTTAATTCTGCTCTAATTCTTACTATTTCCTTTCTCTGGCGCCTGAAGGCTTCTTTTGCTGCTCTTTCTACTTGTTCCAGTTGTAGGTTTAATGTTTTGATTATGGCCCTTACTTCTTTTTGGATGTGTGCATTTACTGCTATAAACTGACCTCTGAGTGCTGCTTTTGCTGTGCCCCAAACGTTCTGGCAGGATGTTTTCATTCTCACTTGATTCTATGAATTTCTTTATTCCATCCTTAACTTCTTCTATAACCCAATAGTTTTTAAGCAAGATGTTGTTCAGTTTCCATGTGTCTGATTTTTTTTCCTTGCTTTTTGTTGTTGATTTCTACTTTTATGGCTTTATGGTCAGAAAAGATGCTTTGTAATACTTCCATGCTTTGGATTTTGTTAAAGCTTGCTTTATGGCCTAACTTGTGGTCTATTCTGGAGAATGTTACATGTGCACTGGAAAAGAAAGTATACTTGGCTGCTGCTGGGTGGAGTGTTCGGTATATGTTTATGAGATCAAAATGGTTGACTGTAACATTTAGCTCTTCTGTATCTTTGTTGAGCTTTCTGGCTGTTCTGTCCTTCAACGGAAGTGGCGTGTTGAAGTCTCCTCGTACTATTGTGGAGCTGACTCTCTTTTCAGTGCTGTTAGAGTTTGTTTTATGTATTTTGAAGCCCTATCGTTGGGTGCGTAAGTATTTATTATACTTACGTCCTCCTGGTGTACTGACCCTTTAATCATTTTATAATGTCCTTCCTTATCCTTTGTGGTGGATTTTACATTAAAGTCTATTTTCTCGAGATTAATATTGCCACTCCTGCTCTTTTTTGAGTGTTGTTTGCTTGATATGTTTTTTTTTTTTGCATTCCTTTGGGTTTTAGTTTGCTTGTGTCTTTAAGTTTAAGGTGTGTCTCGCATAGGCAGCATACAGACGGATCATGTTTTTTAATCCAATCTGCCATTCTCTGTCTCTTTAGTGGTGTATTTAGTCCATTTAATTCAGCGTAATTATTGATAGGTATGAGTATAGTGCTGTCATTTTGATGTCTTTTTTTGTGTGTTGTTCAGTTTCTTTGTTCCACTTAATTTTCTGTGCTGAGTCATTTTTCTTTATGTATTTTCTTTTCATTGCTGTTGATTTTGTGTTTGCTGAGTCTTTATATTTTTCTAGTTTTTTATTTTGACTTGTAGGATTGTTAGTTTCCTTTGTCGTTACCTTAATATTTACCCCTATTTTTCTAAGTTTATACCAGTCTTTTATTTCTTTATATCGCCTTGACTTCCTCTCCATATGAAAAATCTATGTCTACATTTTTAAGTCCCTCTTTTTGGTTTAAATGTTGTCATCTTTTACATAGGGGCATCTGTATCCCTATTTTCAGTGTTTTAGCTTTGATTTACTTTTGTGACTTCCCTATGTGGGTTGATATCTGGTTGTTCTGTCCTGTGTTCTAGTCCTGGGTTGTTATCTGATGATACTGATTTTCTAACCGGAGGACTCCCTGTAATATTTCTTGTAATTTTTGTTTGGTTTTTGCAAATTCCCTAAACTCCAGTTTATCTGGAAATGCCCTAATTTCACCATCATATTTGAGAGACAGTTTTGCTGGATATATAATTCTTGGCTGGCAGTTTTTTCCTTCAAGACTTTATATATGTCATCCCATTGCCTTCTTGCCTGCATGGTTTCTGCTGAGTGGTCTGAGCTTATTCTTATTGACTCTCCTTTGTAGATGACTTTTCGTTTATCCCTAGCTGCTCTTAAAAATCTCTCTTTATCTTTGGTTTTGGCAAGTTTGATTATAATATGTCTTGGTGACTCTCTTTTGGGATCTACCTTATGTGGGGTTCGATGAGCATCTTGGATATCTTGTCATCTTTCACGATATCAGGGAAGTTTTCTGCCAACATATCTTCAACACTTCTCTCTGTATTATCTGTTACCCCCCGTTCTGGTACTCCAATCACTCATAGATTATTCCTCTTGATAGAGTCCCACATAGTTCTTAAGGTTTCTTCATTTTTTTAAAATCCTTTTATCTAGTTTTTCTTCAAATAAGTTGGTGTCAAGTGCTTTATCTTCAATCTCACTAATTCTGACTTCCATTGCCTCAATTCTGCTCCTATGACTTTCTGTTAAGTTGTCTAATTCTGAAATTTTATTGTTAATCTTCTGGATTTCTGACTGCTGTTCCTCTATGGATTCTTGCAGCCTGTTCAGTCTGTCATTATGCTCTTCTCTAATCTTTCTGATTTCCTCTATGGGAGTTCTGCGTCTTGCTTAATTTCCTTCCTAATTTCTTGAGGTGTTCTGTATATTAATCTTTTTTATTTTGCCTCCGGTAATTCCAAGAAATTTTCCTCCTTTGGAAAATTTCTAGATTCTTTATTTTGGGACCTTTGTGAAGCCATCAAGGATTGCCTCTTTATGTGACTTGATATTGACTGTTGTCTCCGAGCCATCAATAAGTTATTATATTTATTTATTTTATGTTTGCTTACTGTGTTCTAGCTTCTTGTTTTGTTTTGATATGCCCAAATAGGCTGTCACCAGGTGGTTAGATCTGTTACTAGGTATGTGAGCTCCGGAGTCCACCCGCTCCTCCTGTATGGATTCAGCTCAAATGCCAAGGTAGACAGCCACCAAATGATTGGCATCGGGCTGCAGCAGGGGGACACACTCTGAGCAAGGCAAGGGGCTGACAGCCGCCCCCAAGTGTCCAGGAGGAAGGCATGTCCCTGTTCCCTAGAGCGTGTAGGTGGGTGGGTTTTGCAGCTGGACTATGAGCACCTAATGCTGTTGGCTGTAAGGACTGGGGGGCACCTCTTATTCATGGGCCCTTATTGCAAGCGGCTAGGTGGTGTGGGTGGAGCCACCAGTCCTCAGGCCCGTGATGTAGGTAGGTGACCCTGCTTAATGGGCAGAGCAGTGTCAAATGTGAAGAACCTGCCACTTCACAGCTGAAACAGTTGAAGTTAGACTTCCAGTATATACCCTGTTGTACTGCGGTAATGAGGGCCTACGCTGCTGAGATGGGCCCGCACAAGGCTATGCAGGGAGAAAAGCACTCAAAGTCTGTGAATCCCTTATGCCTGTGCCTAGGAAAGGAGCTGTGCCTACCCTGGGTTCCTTGCTTTAGTGGAGCTGGCAGTTTATTTTTTACCATTTGCTAATTTGTTCACTCTCCAAGGCAGGGAGAATGGCTCCGGGAGTGTGACGGATCCTACTTCCGGCCCAGAGGACTTGGCAATTACCGAAGCCAGTCCAGGACACAATGTAGAGCAGGGAGTGGGCAGGTAAATGGGAGAGAGGTTTTTCCCTAAGCGGGGTGTTTTTGATCTGTGCAGTAAGCCGTAGGCATGTACTTATCTTTCCACGATGAGGGCTGCTTCTCAGTGGTTCTGGGTGGCCCTGTAGACTCTCAGCGGCTGGGTCTCTCCCGGTGTGGAAAACGCGCCTCCTGAGCACAGCTGCTTGCCTGCCTCACCGCTCACCCCTGAGCTGATCAGGCCTGAAGGGCTGAGGCTCTTGCCGGGTTAGGTCTGGCAACGCCTCACTGCTTGCAAATCGTCTCTTCCTCACCCTGCCACTCAGTCTGCTTCCTCAACTCTGCCTTTGATGTTCAGGGCTCCCAGACTGCCATATATAATCAAATCACTTGTTTCCTTGGGTCTTTGTTGTGAGAGGGTCCACCGGAAGCATCTGACTACTGCGTGATCTTGGCCCTGCCCCCTGGGATCTCTTTTTAAATGGAAAGAAAATGTATAACATTTTCCAGAAGATTTTCTTCAAATATTTACAATAAAAAATTTCCTTGGTTTTAAGTTATTGAAACAAAAGGTCACTCTCCAAAGATGTTACGTAAGGAGAGGTTACTGTGCTAGGCCTTCAAAGAATATAAATAAACCCTCCCAGGGTAACTGAAACTTTCTCTCATCTGGATAAGTGAACATTTAAGTTACAGAACTGGAGAGAAGGTTTGTTATTAGTTATGGTCTATACACTTTCACATACATTTCCGTACTTGAGTTATCAAAAAGAAACTGTAAAGTAACAATAGTTAAGAAAGCAATTAATTGTATTAGGTAGTGGTTTTTTTACTGTGGTGAAATACATATCACAAAACTTGTCATTTCAACCATTTTTCCACGTGCAATTTGGTGACATTATGTTCCTCATGTCGTGCAAACACCACCATTATGGGTTTTCAATTTCCTTCATCACCCTTAACAGAAATTCATTGTCTCTTAAGCAATTATCTCCCCACTTGTCCCACCCATCCGCCCCTATAACCACTAATAAACTTTGGTCTCTATGCATTTGTCTATTCTGGATATTTCATGTAAGTGAGGATAATACAATATTTGTCCTTAAGTAGAATTTTAAAATAATCTCTCACTCTGATTTGAGAACTATTTGTTTTCCATTATATTAAGGTATACATCCAATTCACTCATTTTAAGTGTGTAGTCTGACTGTGAAACTCACCACAATCAAGAGATGTCCCCAGGTTAAGAATGGCCGACTTATGGACAACTTGTACTTAAGAACAGACTACCATAAAGCCTGTTATATTAAAAATTTAAGTTAAATACAATGGTTTATAATAACGGAAGCACACACTACTTTGTGACGCTCATGAAAACACTGCATAGATCCAGTGGTTCGTGGGCTTGAACCACGCCGTCCACCATCTTAAGTTCGGTCATGTTGCCAGTAACACTGTGTTGAGTGTGTAACTTTGTACTTGGCTTAAATTTCACTTTAATCATGATCTTTTTAAATCTAAACTGTTTTAGTAACTGCTTCCTTAATTTTTTTTACAGTACTGTTTACCTACACACATACACACACAGATTCTCTTTAGTACAGTACTGCATGTAGTTACTTTTATTATTACTGTATTATTATTATGTTTAAGATATTTTAGGGTATTTGGAAGTGTTTCTTAAGTGCATTTATATGCATAGAAAGGTAAAATATATACTATATACTAAGACAGACATTTGACTGATGCTAAATAAGAACCGTATGTACCTGTTCCAACTTACCTACAAATTGGACTTAAAGACAGAGTTACGAATGGATCTCATTTGTAATCTGGAGACTGCCTGTATACAACAGTTTCATCATCCTAGCTAAGATTCTTGGTGCCCCTCTGCAATGGATCCCCACTCCTGACCTCTGGCCCCTGCAGACACTGATCTGATTTACACCTGTATAGTTTTGTCTTTTGTAAATTTCATGTAAATAGAATAATACATGATACATTTTTTACTTCTTTCACTTAGGATAATGTTTCTGAGCTTTATCTACATTCTTGTGTGTATTAATATGTCATTCCTTTTTCCTGCCAAGTAGTATTCCACTGTGTGGATGTACCACATTTTTGTTTATTCATTCACTGGGTGATAGACATTTGGGTTGTTCCCAGTTTGCAGCTACTAAGAATAATCCTTCTATGAACACCACAAGAGCTATGTTTTTGATTGCTAGTAAACAAATCTAAATGTTACAAATGATCAGAAATTTAATTTCAAAAGGGTTTGGGGAAATGCTAAAAAATGTTCTTCAAGTACAGATAATTTTCTATCTCATACTTCTGAACAGTGATGCACCTTCAAAAAGTATACCTGTGAGGCAGTAATGTTTTTAAATTGGGGTGTGTATAGGGGTACACATGTGAGAAGTGGCCTTGTTAAATTCTTCTAAGGAAAGAACTCTATTACTAATGATAGAAATGCTTATTAGCAAATCACTCCTGGGAACAGAAATTTTACATAAAATTAGAAAACCTTAATAGTATTAAAAAAAAAATCTTTCTGCTTGGCTCGAGAACCATAATTATTACTTATTTATACATCAAGATAAATTAGTACACATACTCATTGGTATGAATACTAAATTAAATTTCTTAATTTAAAATCTGATTATTTTAAAAACCAAATCATATAGCATTTTCACAATTTTTATTAAGTATCCTTAATGCTAGTTTTTTTTTAATCAAAAGTTGTGCAAAAATCCTGCTGCCATTGACTAAAACTAATCATTATGAGATTATAATTTTTGCAATCCAAGTGGTCACTAACTTGTACCAGTTTTGTTGAGGTTGATAATAGATAATAACCACCTTTTCTACAGGACAACTCATATGATCAGAGAGAGAATACTAAACGGGCTGATATATTAATGACCATAAAGTTGGAGGTATTTTAAAATATTTTCAAAACTTTTCTAAAGAAAGAGAAATCTTAGAGCTCCTAAAACTTTGTTTTTGTTGTGAGGTGCTGCCGAGTCAGTTCCGACTCACAGCAACCCTATGCACAACAGAATGCAACATTGCCCAGTCCTACACTATCCTCACAATCATTGCTGTGTTTGAGTCCACTGTTGCAGCCACTGTGTCCATCCATGCCGTCGGGGGTCTTCCTCTTTTTTGCTGATCCTCTACCTTACCAAGCATGATGTCTTTCTCCAGGGACTGATTCCTCCTGATAACATGTCCAAAGTATGTGAGACGAAGTCTTGCCATCCTTGCTTCTAAGGAGCATTCTGGCTGCACTTCTTCCAACACAGATTTGTTCATTCTTCTGGCAGTCCATGGTATAGTCAATATTCTTTGCCAACACCACAATTCAAAAGCGTCAATTCTTTTTCGGTCTTCTTATTCATTATCCACCTTTCGCATGCATAATGAGGTAACTGAAAATACCACGACTTGGGTCAGATGCACCTTAGTCCTCGAAGTGACACCTTTGCTTTTGAACACTTTAAAGACGTCTTTTGCAGCAGATTTGCCCAATGCAATGCATTGTTTGGTTTCCTGACTGCTGCTTCCATGGGTGTTGACTGTGGATCCAAGTAAAACGAAATCCTTGACAACGTCAATCTTTTCTCCGTTTATCATGATGTTGCTTATTGGTCCAGTTGAGAGGAATTTTGTTTCTTTATGTTGAGGTGTGATCCATATGGAAGGCTGTAATCTTTGATCTTCATCAGTAAGTACTTCAAGTCTTCTTTGCTTTCAGCAAGCAAGGTTGTGTCACCTGCATATTGCACATTATTAATGAGTCTTCAACAATCCTGATGCCATTCTTCTTCATACAGTCCAGTTTCTTGGATAATTTGCTCAGCATACAGATTTTGAATAGGTATGGTGAAAGGACACAACTTCGACGCACACCTTTCCTGATTTTGAACCATGCAGTATCACCTTATTCTGTTTGAATGACTGCCTCTTGGTTTATGCACTGGTTCTCCATGAGCACAATTAATTGTTCTGGAATTCCCATTCTTTGCAATGTTATCCATAATTTGTTATGATCCTTACAGTTGAATGCCTTTGCAAAGACAATCAAACACAGGTAAACATCTTTCTGGTATTCTCTGCTTTTAGCCAGCATCCATCTGACATCAGCAATGATATCCCTAGTTTCACGTCCCCTTCTGAATCCAGCTTGAATTTCTGGCAGTTCCCTATCGATGTACTGCTGGAACCGTTGCTGGCCAGGTAGCTGTCTCCCAAATTTCTTGGCATAGATTAGTAAGTGCCTCTAGCACTGCATCCATCTGTTGAAACATCTGAACTGGTATTCTCTCAATTCCTGGCGCCTTGCTTTTCGACAATACCTTCACTACAGACTGGACTTCTTCCTTCAATATCATCGGTTCTTGATCAAATGTTACCTCCTGAAATGGCTGAACATTGACCAATTCTTTTTGGTACAGTGACTCTGTGTATTTCTGCCATCTCTTTAGATGCTTCCTGTGTCGTTCAGTATTTTGCCCACAGAAGCCTTCAAAATTGCAACCCGAAGCTTAAATTTTTTTCTTCAAGTCTTTCCATCCTTTGAAACCTTCTGTTAAGTTCTTTTATTTCATCACTTCTTCCATTTGCTTTAGCTACTCTACATTCAAGAGTAAGTTTCAGAGTCTCTTCTGACATCCATTTTTGTCTTTCTTGTCTTTTTAATGATCTTTTGCTTTCTTCATGTATGATGTCCTTGATGTCATCCCATAACTTGTCTGGTCTTCAGTCATTAGTGTTCAGTGCATCAAATCTATTCCTGAGATGGTTTCCAAATCCAGGTGAAATATACTCAAGGTTGTATTTTGGTTCTCATGGACTTGTTTTAATTTTCTTCAGCTTCAACTTGAACTTGCATATGAGTAATTGATGGTCTGTTCTGCAGTTGGCCCCTGGGCTTGTTCTGACTGATGATATTGAGCTTCTCCATCGTCTCTTTCCATAGATGTAGATGATTTGATTCCTGTGTATTCCATCTGGTGAGGTCCACATGTACAGTCATCATTTATGTTGTTGAAAAAAGGTATTTACAATGAATAAGTTATTGGTCATGTAAAATTCTACCATGCTATCTCTGGTGTCATTTCTATCACTTAGGCCATATTTTCCAACTACCGATCCTTCTTTGTTTCCAACTTCTGCATTCTAATCAGCAGTAATTATCAATGAATCTTGACTGCATGTTTGACTGCAGAAATTGGTAAAAATCTTCAATTCCTTCATCTTTAGCATTAGTGGTTGATGCATAAATTTGAATATTTGTATTAACTGGTCTTCCTTGTAGGTGTATGGATATTACCCTATCACTGACAGCGTTGTACTTCAGGACAGATCTTGAAATATTCTTTTTGACAATGAATGGGATGCCATTCCTCTTCAATCTGTCATTCCTGGCATAGTAGACCATATGACTGTCTGATTCAAAATGGCCAATACCACTCCATTTCAGCTCAGTAATGCCTAGGATATTGATCTTTACGCATTCCATTTCATTTTTGATGACTTCCAAGTTTTCTAGGTTCATATTTTGTACATCCCATGTTCTGATTATTAATGGATGTTTGCAGCTGCTGCTTCTCATTTTGAGTTGTGCCGCATCGGGAAATGATGGTCCCGAAAGCTTGACTCCATCTATGTCATTAAGGTGGACTCTACTTTGAGGAGGTAGCTCTTGCCCTGCTGTATTTTGAGTGCCTTCCAACCTAAGGGGCTCATCTTCCTACACTATTATCAGGCTATGTTCCACTGGTATTCATAAGGTTTTCCTTGGCCAGTGTTTTCAGAAGTAGACTGCCAGGTCTTTCTTCCTAGTCTGTCATAGCCCGGAAGCTCCACTGAAACATGTCCATCACAGGTGACTCTCCTGGTATTTGAAATACCAGTGGCATAGCTTTCAGCATCACAGCAACATGCAAGCCACCACAGTACAACAAACTGACAGATGTGTCATGGGTCTGAATTTTTAAGGAACATTTATCCTTTCTACAAAGAATTTGCCATTTTAAGGTGTTTTAAAACATTAGAGATGCAAGCACTCTGAATGATAATTTCATACAGGTATTTTTTACTGTAATTGTCTACATTCTTTTTGAAATTGTATTTTGCATGTACGCACGCAGGGATCAATGAGTTTCATGTGGATTTTGTTTTAAAAACCAACTGCACAAAGTAGATTTTGTATTTGGTTACTTGGAAACTATTCCTTTCAGCAAGAAACCCTGGCATTGAAGATTTCAGATTTAGACAAATATGTCAAACAAATGTCTTTTTGGACCTCAAAACTATTGTAAAAAAAATATGGAAATAGTAATTTTTAAAAAAGACTGTATACTAACTTAGAATAAGAATGCCTCCCTTTCTCTGACTCAAATAAAATATACTTAGTTCAAAATTAAGAACTCCTCTCATTCAACATGATTAGGATTGATACTGATCAGTTAAAAAAAAAAAATTGCTTAATCCTCAAGTTGTTTCTTCTCTGCATATTCTGGAACAACCTGACTGACTCAGAAAACACTCAGGGTGCTTCTAGGCCCTAATCCTGACTTACTGAATCAAAATTTTAGTTTTCTCTGACAGGAGACACAAATATTTTCTTGTTGTTTAATTGCCTACTAGATTTGTAATGCATTTCTTTAGGACATCTCAAAATGAAGTACTTAAATATCCAAAATCGGATATGGAATTAAACATCTAATCTCTTTCTGGATATATTTTTTAACGCTTTTAAGACCTAAATCCTTAAATGGTTAAATGACTACAGGATTAAGCTCAAACCTCTTAGCAGGAGGCAGGTCCCCGTGTACTCCTCTACCTGCGGTCCTACATACACTCTGAACTTCATCTACTTGCAGTAACAAACTTCATCTACTTGCAGTACCTTCCTGGTGAATTCCTAATCACTCATAAAGAGTTTTTTCCAGGTAGCCTTCCCTGATCTATCGGGAGTTAAGCACAGTATATTTTATCACTGCACACATCACGTTCTTTTATAAATATACCTGCCTCTCTTATTAGAATGTGCACTCTCTTATAATTTTTAAATTCTTTGGGTGGTGCTAAACGTTACGTACTTGACTACCAGTTGAAAGGCTGGCGGTTCAAACCCACCCAGAGGCTCCTTGGAAGACAGGCCTGGAGATCCGCTTCTGAAAGGTCATAGCCTTGAAAACCCTATGGAACAGGTCTACTCTGTACTCATGGGGTCACCATGAGTCAGAACTGACGATTCCAACTAACAACAACGATGCATAGCACAGTGGTTGACACAGAGCCAATGAATGAATAAAAAAAAATGAATAAGCAAGCAGGTAATACGATATAAGAACTAACCAAA
This sequence comes from Trichechus manatus latirostris, assembly GCF_000243295.1. Lineage (NCBI taxonomy): Eukaryota > Metazoa > Chordata > Mammalia > Sirenia > Trichechidae > Trichechus > Trichechus manatus. The sequence goes on along the minus strand of NW_004443956.1, from coordinate 21,984,730 downwards.
ACTGCATTAATATAAACATGCTCAATATGTGCATTCACCAAAATAAAATGTTAGTGCTTACAATCTGGGGGTTCAGGTTAAGAAGTACCCTGTGTGGGTCAATATATTTTCATTGGTGATTTGACTGAAGATTAAGCATATATTTAATTAATATGCAGGTAATTTTAAACTAGGCAAAGCTGATGACCTTGGAAAGCCTGGGTTAGAACTATGTCCATGAATGACTGTCAAAGTGCTAGAGTATTACTTTAGAACTTTATCTGGGTTACAAATAAATTTTCATGAGAAGGCAAATCTGCAAATATGAAATCTACAATTGGTTTGGCTATAATTCTTTAAGAAAGGGCTTTTCATTCTAAATAAAATGTGCAAAAACTCAAATAATATAAAGAAAATGTACTTTCACACAAAATAATGTAATAATACTTAGTATATAGTATGTATCTTTACACATATACTATAGTATATACTATGTATCTCTCATTACCTTGTGAATCAAAATTCAGAATTAATAAATTGGTAAAGAGATGAAAAACAAAAGGCCCTCGCAAATATTCTCCTTACCTGTGCCTCTCCGAGATCATTATTCACCACAGTAAAGTTCAGCCCAAGTTCCTCCACATCACCTTCATAGCTCTTGAGAAAGAGCAAATTCTTATATACTTCAGGATCTAATGAAGCTAAATGATGGATGTCCACATCTGCACTAGTTCCAAGCAACTTTGAGAGGAAAAAGCCAGCAAAGGGCAGCTCCACCAGCATATTTTCATAGAGAGCCTTCAAATGAGAACAATGAACAACAATTAGCATTTAATATAACCTCTTTTTTTCTCTTTTCCCAAATAAAAGAACATGTTCATTTTGATGTTTAACAGAATCCTAAGATACAAGTATTTTTCTTCCTAACAACGATGAGGACCAGTGGTAGTTAATATTTGGTGACCATATACCAAGCAACAGGACAGAGTTTAAGTATTTGATGTATGTATTCAATATGCGGAAAATTCTAGAACAGATTACCATCAAAGAATTTTAGAGCTGAAATTCTAGAATGCTAGAGCAAAAAGAAACATTTAAAAGCCAAATACTTCATGCTACAATAGAAGTTGACAAACTTTCTGGAAAGGGCCAGACAGTAAGTGTTTTAGGCTTTGCAGACCAGACAGCCTTTGTCAAAACTACTAAACTCTGCCTTTGGAGCACAAAAGCAGTCATATGCAATATGTAATGAACGAATGTGGCTGTGTTCCAATAAAACTTTATTTATGGACACAAATGTGGATTTCCTATAATCTTCCCATGTCATGAAACGTTATTCTTCTTTTGATTATCTTTCCCCCCAACCATTTAATGTAAAAATCATTCTTAGCTCGGCTAGATTTGGTCTACAGGCTGTAGTTTGCTGATGTCTGTTCTAAAACTGAAAAAACTTGGGGCTTAGAACTCTGAAGACTTGCCCAGATATTAAGAGTTAGTGGGTAGTAAAACTGGTATCAAGACCCAGGTTCCCTGATTCACAGTTCAATGACCTTTTTACTATACCTTTCTCCCTACATTCTTTCTAAGGATTGCAATGTGCAATTATTTTTTGCATTTATTTAAAGCATAATTTACATATAGTAAAATGCACAAATCTTAACAAGTACAGGCAAAGAATTTTTCCATTTGACTTACACTCACTAATGACCACCCAGATCAAGATAAAAAACGCATTTCCCCTCACTGAAAATTCCCTCGTGTCCCCGCACAGTCAGTATCATTTTTCCACCTAGGCTAACCATTGTGACTGCTGTAACTATAGATAAATTTTGCCAGTTCTAAAAACTTCATAAATGAGATTATATAATATGTACAATTTTATATGTCTTCTCTTTACATAATGTTTTTGAGATTTATTCAAGTTACTATTTGTTCTTTTTATTTATTGTTCTGTAGAATTCCATTCATGAATATACCAAAATATGTTTCCCTTCACCTGATGACAGACATCTGACTTGTTTTCAGTTTGGGGCTATGATGAAAACAGCGGCTATGAACAGTCATGTACAAGACTTTGTGTAGATACGTGTACTCATTTCTCTTTAATATATACTTAAAAGTGGAATTGTTGGGTCACAATGTAGGCATATGTTTAATGTATTGGACACTGAAAAGCTGTTTAACAAAATGGAAATATTACTTTTCACTATCATCAGGAATGTATGGGGGTTGTTACTGTTCTACATCTTCACCAATGCTTAGTACTGTTAGTCTTTTTAATTTTAGTCATTCTAATTGGTGCAATGAGTTATCTCATTGTAGTTTTAATTCTCATTTCCATGACTAATGATATGGGATTAAATCAAGTATGGGTTAGTATTACTGTGAAGGACAATCTATGATTTAACTCGATCAAACACCAGTGATTCCCTAGCAAAAGAAGCTGGAAAAAGTAAAATTACATACGTTTTTCCAACATACTGTCAAGGTTCACCTAGTATTATATAAATATTCCTATGGACTAAGGTTGTAAAGTGCAACAAGGAATCAGGAATGTGATGTGAAGTTTTCAAAAGCAGCCTTTTGATGACTGACTGGAAGCCATGACAATTCTTTCTTGTCAAAAGTTTTCTTATAAAAATAATAGTTACTATTTATTAAGTTGGACAATGAATAAGGAAGACCAAAAAAGAACTGATGCCTGTGAATTATGGTGTGGGTGAAGAATATGGAATATACCATGGACTACTAGAAGAACAAATTCTGTCTTGGAAGAAGTACAGCGAGAATGCTCCTTAGAAACGAGCATGGCGAGACTTCATTTGATATACTTTGAACATGTTATCAGGAGGGACCAGTCCCTGGAGAAGGACATCATGTTTGGTAAAGTCGAGGGTCAGTAAAAAAGAGGAAGACCCTCAATGAGACGGATTGACGCAGTGGGTGTAATGATGGGCTCAAACATAGTAATGACTGTGAGGATGGCGCGGCATCGGGCAGTGTTTCATTCTGTTGTACGAAGGGTCGCTATGGGTCTGAAATGACTCGACGGCACCTAACAACAACTCTTACTGAATGCTTACTACGTGACAGGCACTGTGCTAAGCACTTGTCATAAGTCATCTTATTTCCATTTGGCCCATTTGGAACATTTCCTAACCGTAAGGTAAAAGACAGACTCCTATCCAGAAGCCAATGGGAAATCCGGACTTCCTTTACAAATAACCATTTTTCTTAGAATACCTCTAATCTGTCAAAAGATATTTATTTACACTGATCCTATGAAATGCTAAGATTAAGAAGAAGATAGAAGGGCCAAGGACTATCTTCCACTTTACAATCTACTATAATAAGCTATGCTTTAGAACATATGTTTTGATGTATCCAAATCCTCTTTAATCTACTGTTTTAAAATGAGTGCTATTGTGCTACTCAGGGAATACCAAAATAAAAACAATTTATTTAATCTATGTGATAATCATTCATCCATGAAACTGTAAACTCAGAAGTCACTCTTCCAACCAAGAGGCCATTCACCTAACTATATCCAAATAAACTAAAACGCGAAATTTTAGTTTCATAAAATAGATCTATGTGGATTAACTAATATGAGAGTGAACAGTCTCTAAATAACTGGAACTATGCTTCTGTAATCTTCCCAATAAACAAGAAAATTCTAGTCTACATGGCATCATTCAACTTTGGAGTGAGTTTTTTCCATAGTTACAGCTTCCACCAGTTCCAGTATCTAATCACTCTACTCTCTATGTGGTAGTCTATAAAATAACCGATTCTTAAACAAACACATTTACACATTCAATGAGTAAATCTACACAGTCAAATGAGTGTCTCTCCCTTTTCCTCCTAAGCTACCAATTAGGAACACCCTTGAAATCTAAACTTTTAAGACTCACCTATTAATACAAGTGGAGGAAACTAGAAAATAGCTATTAAACATTTTTCTAAAATACCATTTTTTTTTTTTTTGGTAAATTAACGCACCCACACATATAACGCAATGATGAAATAAGTACAACAGTTCTGGCACAGCATACACTGCGCGTGTCTCATGACACTTCCAGAAGTGAATTTCAGCTTCATTCACCTGTCCTTCTATGTTACAGATAAATAATATCATTCTGTTCATTTTCTTCAATCTCCTGCTCATATGTATAAAAATAGTCCGAAAATGTTACTTTTGATTGTAACTGTATAATAAAGGTATAAGCTATCATGAAGAAGTCATGGGTTGAGTTTGATAGTCCCCCAGTAATGGGAAAATAAACAACTTTAAAGTGTGTGTTTGTTTCTATTAAGTCGATAATTACAGTACATTAGCTCAACAGTTGAATGGGAAAACCTTATCAAGTCATCTTAAGTATAACCATTAGGTTCTGTTAGGTCTGCTTATTTCGTAGTTTAATTATGTCTTCTTAACGTCAATGTCTTTGATCAATGATCATAAGTCACCTTAGTCATGTTTGCGAGCGAAGGCCTATAAAAGGACTCTTGCTTCTTGTACACCTCACATTTGTGATAAGAAATAGATACTGAAGTCAGCAACATGTAAAAAAAAAACTGTCATAGCAGGCTTACAAAAATAATGCATAGGGGAGGGGGGTTGCGTGGTTGGCAAAAAAACAAAAAAGCATAATGCACATGTCATTTGTGTAAAGATACAGTATCTAGAGTGCCACTGGCTTCTCGCTTTAAAATTTCAAGACCACCTTTGTGAGAGTGGGATTTCCACCAGTTTCTCATAAATTATGTGTTGATCAGAAACAGTAAAACTCCTATCTTTGTTAGAAGGGAAAGTTTTAAAAAATGGAAACAGGTAAGGAAATCCATTAAAAATCCACAAAGTTCTTAGAGGAGGAAAGCATAAGTGTTTAAGCATGATACATGTGTCTAACATAAAAAGAAAAAAGATGAAGACAGAAAATTTCATATACCACATGTATGAAAAGGGGTATATAATATGTAACTAGTCATGTGCTCTTTATTCTTTGAACGTATAAAATATTGTACACGTAACTATTTTATAAATGTACACTATACTGACACACACACATTTATGAAACATACTATGATATCTGACAAACAAGTAAAATTAATTTCCAGAAAACTACTAGTAGACACTTTAAATAACGCATTTTTCCCACAAGGTTAATCTGTCTAAGGCACTCAGGTTCACCATCTGTTAACTATACTCGACATAACACTTCCTCTCCACCTAAGATTACAATTCTCTGCCAGGTAAACTGAAGAGTTATGTCCTTGTGTTTTTATTTCTAATTGGAAGACTAATGGTTACCCAATTAATTTTGAAAAGATGGCAAAAAAGAACTTCTTAATGAGAAAACATGTAGTAAAATGCTGACCAGCATTTTGTCATCTGCTGATAATCTAAAGAAAGAGTTGTTTCAAGAAAGCCCCAATCTGCTTAAAATTAAAGTTAAGAATGGTTAATACCATTAACCCGGAACATTTATAAGTAGTATTACTTCTAAATGAATAATAAGTTCAAAGCCAAGGAGAACATTTTGCATAAAACTACATGATTGATTCAAGGTATTGAAGAAAAGCCCTCATTTGTACAGTAGACTTTTAAAAGTAAACTGGAAGTGTAAATCATTTGACGTTCAATATATAAGGTCACTGTTTGCCATTTCTGCATTACTAACAATAAACCAGTAAAATTTGTTAAATACACCAGAGCTACCTGAATTTTAAACAGAAATCCCATTGTGACTCATAAAATGTAAATGCATAGGTATAATTTTTTAAATAAGGCAGGTTTAAACCTTTAGAGCATTTAATATACAAGCACTAATAAATGATAGCACTAAAAACTATGATTGCATCAGCTAAATGGCTTATAAATTAAATTTCCATAATGTATGCAATTGAGATACAAATGTAAGCATAAATCAAGGTATTTTCTAAACACAGGTTAATTATACAACTTCAAAAACTGTCTATTTTTTATGCAAAATAATCCACTTAGCATTTTTCATATTGGTCTTAATTCTCAGCCAGTTGCACCATACTTGTTCCTAGAAGCATATCAATAACTACTTGTCATGAAAAAATAGCAATAGGTATATCGAAAAAACCTGTAACATATTTTTCAACTGTCTTTTATGAGTGTTTATAGCTAGAAATTGTGCCAAAATGATTTGAAATAAAAAGGATTAATTATAGTAGAAGGCTTTTAATATAAGTGAGTGCAGTCGCAATGCAATTAATGCAAATTGTGGCATTATCAGGAGAATAAATGTGAACCACATCACAGGCCATTTCTGTTTGCTGCCAAATAACTTCAGTAATTTACTACATTAAGAATCAATAAAAAAAAATAATGCTTTTCAAATGCATCCCTATCAATCTTCAGGTAGTTCCAAAGTGAACAGTTATAACTTAATCTAAAAACTATATAAGAGATGACATCTTGCTATCAAGCCACTCTAGTTGAGCAAGAAGATAATAATGTTAATTATTTCAGATCATGTAAACATAGTTTAAAAAAATAAAAAAAATGTAAAATAAGAAAGATGGATACTAATAGTTATATGCTATTTAATTTAATACTTGTGTTCCAGAAATAATAAGTGGAAACTAAAAAACGTGGTCTCCCAATTGGGACTATCAGCAATTTTCATAACTATAAGCTCCTTTAGGGTAGGAGAAATTTAATCTTTAATGCACAAGTCTTAAGTACAACATATGATGCTCATTCATTCAACAAATATTTATTATGGTCCGATTATGTGCCAGGGACTACTTTACACACTGGAATTCTGCATTCATGAGTTAGTTTTAAAAAAATATTTATTCTTTTTTCAGACTTTTCAGGTTATGTCCAACGCATACTTCAAGATTCATTTCAAATGTTTTATTGTCACAATCCTATCCCAGAGGATCTTTCTATTCTTTCAAACGCCTTTAACCCTTTTGTCTATCGAGTTATCCTAACACTAAATTAAAAATCTGTGCTATCACTGAGTGTTTCATATGTTTCATATACATCTACTGTCACCCAAGAAGATAAGCTTCTTGAGCACAGAGGCCACCTCTTCTACTTGTTTCAGGCCATCTTCACTCTCACATCTCCTGATACAAAGTGCTTAGCACAATGTTGAGTGCACAACAGTCTCTCTGTAAATATCAGCTCTATTCATTCATTAACTCACTGAATGTCCTAAGCATTAATTAAGCATTAAGAAATACCTCAGTAACTCGTCTTTGAAATTCTGAAATACCGCACCATACCGCTAAGTTGGTATGGCCTTTCACAGAGCATCTTTTCCAGGATTCTTTTCCTCTTCTCTATAGAAGCTGTCACCATCCCTAGTAAGTAGAGCTGCCCAGACTTCATTTGCACTCCCCAAGTTTTTGGGTTTGAGACGTTGGCACTTCAAGAAGGCAATGTACATCTGTCCTGACCTTAACTTTCCTTTGCTATTCTTAAACCAGAACCATTAATACGTCATGCCTTTTTCTGGCAAAGTAACATTCCATTTGTATGGATATGCCACACTTTGTTTTATCCATTCATCAGTTGATAGACGTTTGAATAGTTTCTTTTGGCTATTACAAATAATGCTGCCATGGACATCTGAATACAAGTTTTTATGTGAACATGTTTGCTAGGTCAAACTTGTTCAAATTTTCAAGAACTGTCACACTGTTTTCCAAAGCGGCTGTACCATTTCACATTCCTACCAGTAATGTATAAGGGGTCCAAGTTCTACACATTTTTGCCAAAATTTGTTACTTTAAAAAAAAAATTGCTTATAGCAATTCTAGGGGGTGTGAAGTGGTATTTCATTGTGGATTTGATCTGTATTTCCCTGATGACTTTCCACGAGCTTATCGACCATTTTGTAGTCCCTGGGTGGTCTGAGCATTCGACTACTAGCCACAAGGTTGGCAGTTCAAACCCATCCAGAGGTGCCTCGAAAGACAGGCCTGGTGATCTGCTTCTGAAAGGTCACAACCTTGAAAACCCTATGGAGTGTAGTTCTACTTTGCACACATGGAGTTGCCATAAGTCAGAATCGACTCTATGGCAACTAACGATAACTGGCCACTTATGTATCATTTTTGGAGAAATGTCTATTCAGATCCTGAGAGGAGGCAGTCCTTCAGATGGCCCATCGGCTATAGTTCCTCCCCTGGTATTTTTAGGCATCAGGACAAACCACCGCTACCATGAAGTCTGATAACTGGCAGGGCTAAAGAGATACAATTCCAGTCTGGCACCCATATGTCTACCCACCCCTTTCTTTGGTGGTCAGGCTGGAAATTCCAGGTAGTGAGTCATGTAGCCCCTAGAGTATAACAATGACTAGGGGATGGACTTCCTAGTTTCTCACCTACAGTGTAAAGTGGGGTCACATGTAAAAGAGTCTCCACCTCTGCCCGGACAGCTTTTGAGCCAGGGAGGACTACTCACCATGGAACTGGTCCTGTTGTTTGCTATCTGTTTTCTGTAATTAAATGGCTTTCATTTGCCAACACTTTGTGAGCATCTCGAGTGTGTGGCTTGATCAGATAAGATGGACATAGCACCTGTAGAGGGTTGACGGTACTGGTTGGCTTGTGGCTGCTTGGGGTCTTAGGACTGCCTCTGAGATGACCTCTGTGTGTCCTGCAGATCCTTCACCCATTTTAAAATTAGGTTGTCTGTCTCTTTATTATTGAGTTCTTTACATACTCTAGATACAGTAGGTATTTTATGCAGATACATGATTTTCAACTATTTTCTCCCATGTAGTGGCTGGTTGTCTTTTCAGTTTCTTTGAGTCGGGTTAGGCAGAAGGCTGCTGGTTCACGGGGTTGTGGGAGCTGGCACATCCCAAAATCTGCACATAAGGCAGCAGGCTGCTGGCTCACATCCCAAGAACTGGAAGGAGGTCAGAGGATGATGAGTCGGATGCAGGATTGAGAGTGAGCTTTGCCAGAACATCCTTACATATTGGCTGCAGGCCACACCCTCAAGGAAACTCCCCTTTCAGCTGATTGGCTGCTCACATCACAAAATGGAGGCTGATTATATAATATCTGCCAAACTGCTGAGAATCATGGTCTAGCTAAGCTGACACATAACCTTAACCATCACCATATGTAAAGGAGTGATTATAACAGCGAACTTTTAATCTGAACTGTTCAGATAGGAAATTACGAATGATTTCATTTTTCTAATTTATATACAAACAGAAACCTGGGGAATATGTTAAGGATGGGGGAAATGGTACAAGGAACATAAAGTTGGATCAGTTTGACTTTATTGATATAGGCCCACTACAGGCCTACTAAGTACAGATTCTTCAATGTTTTAGCTCGCGAGGTTAGGAAAGGATCTAACAAGCTTATTTCGTTGGTTCACTAAAGCATGGACTAAGTGGTGGGCTATACCAAACTAAGCTGAAATGCCAGAACTGTCTTGGTATACTGTAGAAGGTGTCCAAAGGCTTATCGAAATTGGCATGGAAAAGTAGATTTAGGTTGGACCTACATACCCACCCATATAGTGCCCAGAAGATGAACACTTTTCACCACAACAGTGAGGAACTAATTTTTTAAGGGAGCCCCATCATCCTTGAAGACTGCTGTGATTGCTATTTTATGTGAGTCAGATACAACATTGGGAATTGCCCTAATCAAATTTAGATACCTAACTACAATAGGGCTGATTGGACCCCAGGGTGGTAGGGGCCAAGTGGCGACACTTAATTGCCGAGACAGGTAGGTGTGGTTACCCTAATGGACAGCAGAGTCAAAGGAGTAATGAGAATAGTCTGACTAGTATGGACTTTTAGTGTTGGTTGCTTAGTCAGGGTGTCCCTTGGAGTGAAAGAGATGGGAAATCTACTAAATATTTACTTGATATGTGTAAGTGGAAGAATTCTAGGTCAAGTGAATGGCAGTCTAACTGGAACTGCCAGAATACAGAGTCACAGCCCCTCAATCAATTCCCAGACTTGAGCCAGTTTACAGACCCACAACCCTCCGAATGAAGGGGAGACTGGATCCTATTGAGGTAGGACCCCACTACACTGCCAAAAATTTATACTGTTAATCTTTCTCTCAGCCTTCCCCAAAGGGATATATGATCTTTTACAAGAGTGACTTCACTGGGGAAAAGGAAATAATCAAACTTTTCTGGCATTATAAGATACTGGCTCTGAACTGACACTAATTTCAGGAGACCATTAATTTCACTGTGGTCGACCAGACAGAGTAGGGGCATACAGAGGTCAGGATATTAATGGAGTCTCAGCTCAGGTTCATCTCACAGTAGATCCAGTGAGTCCCTGAACCCTCCTGTAGTGATCTCCCCAGCTCCAGAATGCATAATTGGAATAGATACACTCAGCAACTGGAAGAACCCCTACATTGGATCCCTGACATGTGGAGTAAGGGCTATTATGGTAGAAAAAGTCAAGTGGAAGCCATCAGAACTGTCCCTAAGTAGGGACTCAGTAAACCAATACCACATTCCTGGAAGGACTGCAGAGATCAGTGCCACTATTAAGGAGATGAAAGATGCAGAGGTGGTGATTCCCACTACATCCCCATTCAACTTGCCTATCTGGCCTGTGGAAAACACAGATGGATCTTGGAGAATGCCAGTGGATTATCATAAACTTAACCAGGTGGTGATTCCAATTGCAGCTGCTGTTCCAGATGTGGTTTCATTGCAAATTAATACATCTCCTGGTACCTGGTATGCAGCTATTCATCTTGCCAATGCCTTTTTCTTGATTCCGGTTTCAAATGACCACCAGAAGCAGTTTGCCTTCAGCTGGCAAGTCCAGAATACAACTTCACTGTCCTACCTCAGGGGTACATCAGCTCTCCAGCCGTATGTTATAATTTAGTCCACAGGGACCATGATCACCTTTCCCTTCTGCAAGATATCACACTAATCCATTACATTATGCTGACTGGACCTACTAAGGAAGAAGTGTCAATGACTCTGGACTTATTGGTTAAACATTTGCATGCTAGAGGGTGGGAAATTAATCTGACAAAAAAATTCAGGCGTCTTCTACCTCCGTGAAATTTCTAGGCTTCTAGTGGTGTGGGGTGTGTTGAGATATTCCTTTTAAACTGAAGACTAAGTTGTTACATCTGGCCCCTCCTACAATTAAAAAGGAGCCACAACGCTTAGTGGGCCTCTTTGGAGTTTGAAGGCAACATCTCTCTCATTTGACTGTGCTACTCCAGCCTGTTTATGAAGTGACTCAACAAGCTGCTAGTTTTGAGGGGGCCCAGAACAAGAGAAGGCTCTGCAACAGGTTCAGGCTGCCGTGCAAGCATTTCTGCTAGTTGGGCCATATGATACAGCTGATCCAATGCTACTTGAAGTGTCAGTGGCAGACAGAGATGCTGTTTGGAGTGTCTTTGGCAGACCCCTACCGATGAATCACAGCACAGACCCTTAGGATTTTGGAGAAAAGCTCTGTCATCCTCTGTAGATAACTACTCTCCTTTTCAGAAACAGCTTTTGGCTTGTTACTGAGTCTTAGTAAAGACTGAACACTTAACTGTGGGCCTCCAAGTTACTAAGCGGCCTGAGTTGCCCATCATGAACTGGGTGCTGTCTGACCCACACAGTCATAAAGTCGGATGTATACAGCATCACTCCATTATTAAACGTAAGTGGTACATACGAAAACAGGCAAGACCTGAAAGCATTAAGAAAGTCACATAAGGAAGTGGCCTACATGCCCATGGTCCCCACTCCTGTCACTTTACCTTCTTTCTCCCAGCCTGTACCTATGGCCCATGGGGAATTCCTTATGATCAGTTGACTGAGGAAGAGAAAACTCATGCCTGGTTCACAGATGGTTATGTGCAATATGCAGGCACCATTCAGAAGTGGACAGTGGCAGCACTGCAGCCCCTTTCTGGGACCTCCCTGAATGACAGTGGTAAAGGGAAATCCTCCCATGGGCAGAACTTTGAGTAGTGCACCTGGTTGCTCATTCTGCTTGGAATGAGAAATGGCTAGATGTGCCATTGTACACTGATTCGTGGGCTGTGTGTGGCCAGTGGTTTGGCTGGATGATCAGGGACTTGGAAGGAACATGACTGGAAAATCGGTGACAAGGAGATATGGGGAAGAGGCATGTGGACAGACCTCTCTGAATGGGCCAAAGAGGTGGAGATATTTGTGTCTCATGTGAATGCTTACCAAATGGTGACCTTGGCAGAGGAGGATTTTGGAAACCAGTCGGCCTCTTTCCCCAGCCACTCCTGTCATTGTCAGCTCATGAATGAGGTGGTCATGGTGGCAGAGATGGAGGTTATGCACGGGCTCAGCAATACGGACTTTCACTCACCAAGGCTGACTTGGCTACAGTCACTGCTGAGTGCCCAATCAGCCAGCAGCAGAGACCAACACCGAGTCCCCGATATGGCCCCATTCCTAGGGGCAATCAGCCAGCAACCTGGTGGCAGGTTGATTACGTTGGACCACTTCCATCATGGAAAGGACAGTGTTTTGTTCTTACTGGAATAGACACCTATCCTGGGTATGGATCTGCCTTCCCCACACACAATACTTCTGTAAAACTACTATCTGTGGACTTACAGAATGTCTTATCCACTGTCATGGAATCCCACACAGCATTGCCTCTGATCAAGGGACTCACTTCACAGCAAATGAAGTGCGGCAATGGGCCCATGCTCATAGAATTCACTGGTCTTACCATGTTCCCCATCATAATGAGGTAGCTGCCTTGATAGAACGATGGAATGGTCTCCTAAAGACACAATTATGGCACCAGCTAGGTGACAATACCTTACAGCATTGGGACAATGTTTTCCAGGAGGCTGTATATGATCTAAACCAGCATCCAACATGCAGTACTGTTTCTGCCATAGCCAGAATTCCTGGGTCCAGGAATCAAGGGATGGAAATGGGAATGGCACCACTATTACCCCTTGGCAACCAATCACAAAATTTTTGCTTCCTGTCCCTGCAACCCTATGCTCTGCGGGTGTAGAGGTCTTGGTTCCAACGGGAGGAATGCTCCCACCAGGAGACACAACACTGATGCCATTGAACTGGAAGTTAAAAATGTCACCCAGCCAGCTACTCCGTGCTCCTCATGCATCTGGATCAACAGGCAAAGAAAGGAGTTATTGTATAGGCTAGTTGGTGTGACTGATCCTGATTACCAAGAGAAAATCTGATTGATATTATATAATGGAGATAAAGAAGAGTATGCCTGGAATACAAGAGATCCCTTAGGACATCTCTTAGTACCACCATGCCCTGTGATTAAAGTCAATGGAAAAACTAGAGCAACCCAATTCCAGCATGACTACTAATGTCCCAGATTCTTCAGGAATGAATGTTTGGGTCACCCCACCAGGCAAAGAAGCATGACCAGCTGAGCCGCTTGCTGAAGGCACAGGGAACACAGAACGGGTGGTGGAAGAAGGTAGTTCTAAATACCAGTTATGACCATGTGAGAAGTTGCAGAAACTAGGACTGTAATTGTTTTGAGTATTTCTTCCTTGTTTTGTTATACGTGTGCACATATATACATACATACATACATATATATATACACATATATATACATATATAGCAAATATCTTTGTTTTCTTCCCTCCTTTATTGCATTATTTTCTTATAAAATATAAGATGTAAACAGGACTGGTGTGTTTTTGGTTATATGCATGTTAGTTGTATCATGTTAGGTGCAAGTATGACTTTATAATTGTATTTAGAGATTATGTATGGTTTAAAGAGATGTATACGGATGCCAAGTTGACAAGGGATGGACGGTGATGGTTAAGGCTATACGTCAACTTGGCTAGGTCATGAATCTCAAGAGTTGGTAGATATTATGTAATCCTCTATTTTGTGATCTGATGTGAGCAGCCAAGGAGCTGAAAGGGGGAATTTCCTTGGGGGTGCGGCCTGCATCCAATATATATGGATGTTCTGGCAAAGCTCGTTCTCTCTGGACTCTGCATCTGACTCGTCATCCTCTGACATCTGGTTCTTGGGACGTGAACCTGCAGTATGATGCCTGACCTGCTGATTTTGGGTTCACCAGCCCCTGCAACCACATGAGTCAGGAGAAGCCTCCAGCCTGACACCTGACCCATGGATTTGGGACTTGCCAGTCTCCACAATTGTGTGAGCCATTTCCTTGAAATAAATCTATGTGTTAACATATATGCTTCACTGGTTTTGCTCCTCTAGAGAACCCAGACTAAGACACATACACTCTCAATTCACTTATCCCTCATTTTCCCTTTATTATTGTCACCTAGCAAAATACCATCCCTGGTTAAATCTAACTCTATACCACACTCTGTGCCTATACCCATGCAGCTGAATGTGTGATAGGACAAAAACTACTAACCAAGCTGGACAGTCTCACTTCAATTTTAAGATACTTATGCAAGTGAGCCCTTAGGGCTAGGTGGCAATACTATTATATTTCCCTAGTCCAGTAATTTTCAAATTTTAGCATGCATCAGAATCACCTACAGGGCCTGTTAAAACATCTATTCTTGGGGCCCCAGGACCAAAGTATTGGATTCAACAGGGTGGGTGGAGTCCAAGGGTTTGCATTACTATCAAGTCGCAGGTGATATTGATATTGCTGGTTTTTGAATTATATTTTGAGAATTACTGCATCTATTAGCTCTCCATTCTTCTTATCCAGCCTGAAACTTCTAATCCTTCCCTCATCTTCACCTTCAGCTGATGATCCTGGCTCCCTATTTCACTGAGAAGTAGAAGCAACAGGAAAGCTCTTTCATGTGCTCTCATAACCACATTTGTCCACCAAATGTGTCAACTGTGTCTCCACACTCTTTCCTCCCTTATTTCTTGGGTAAACTGCCTATGCCAACCCCTCTACTTATGCAACAGACCATCTCGCCTTCTCCAGGACATTGTTCCAGCAATTGTTCCCTCTCTTCTGCATCAATTTCACACATTATTTTCAGCAACAGACAAGCATGCTGTTATTTCTCCCATCTTTAAGGATACAGCTCAATTAATTTTCACAAAGTGGACACACTCATGCAAAAGCACTTAGTCTAAGAAACAGATTATTACTAGCATCCCAGAATCCCCCCTTGTGCCCTCTTCCAGTCATTACCTATCTAAGGGTAATCATTAGCCTGACTTCCAACAACATAAATTAGTTTTGCCTGTTTTTGAATGTTATATAAATGGAATCATACAGCACGTATTCTTTTGTGTCTGGCTTCTTTCACTGTGCCATTCACCCATACTGTTATGTGTAGTAGTAGTTTTTTCATTCAATAGCTGCATACTATTTTACTGCATTAATATCCCACAGTTTATTTATCCATTGTACTTTTGATGGGCATTTGAGTAGTTTCCCATCTGGGGCTATATAGTGTTGCTTTACAAGCATTCTTTTACATGCATTTTGGTGAATATATATATATATATATATACATTTCTGTTGGGCTGTAACTATACATATAGGGTACAGGATATATTTTCATCTTTAACAAGACAACTTTAATAAAATACTGCTTCCATTCTTTTCAATCTATCAGGTTACACTTTTGCCTCGAACCCTCTCTGAAAACTGCTTGTCTACACTGCTAAATGAAATGGTCAATTCTCAGTCCTTATCTTATTTGACCTTTTAGTAGCTTCTTACACTGTTCATTATTCTTTAATCCTTGAAACACTGTCTTTATTTGGTTTCCAAGATACATGGTACCACAATACCAAGATTACCTGGTTTTCTCCCTGCCTTTCTAGCTACTTCTCCTAAACGTTCTTTGCTGAATTCTCCTTAATTCGCTGAACTCTAAATCTTGGAACGCTCTAGGGCTCAGTTCTTAAGTCTTTTCTCTAGCTACCCTTACTCTCTGGGTGACAGCAACACTTTCATGACTTACATGTTCTGAATACTGATAGCTCAGCCCAGGCTTTGCCCCTGAACTCAAGATCCACAAATCCTACTGCCTATCTAAAGTTTCCACCTGAATGAATGTCTAACAGACATCTCAAACTTATGGAAAACCAGATGGCTCATCATCCCTCTCCCAAACTGCTCCTGCCTGAATCTCTCCCATCTCAGTTAATGACATCTCCACCCTTCAAGTTCTCAGAATAAAATCCCTTAACTTCTCTCTCTCTTTCATATCCCACCATCTGATTCACTAGCAAATCCTACTGCATCTTCTCTCAGATTCTGACTACTTCTCACCACCACTATCACCCAGGGCGAAGATTCCATCGTTACTCAATACGTATTACTATAATCTGCCAGCTGGTCTCTCTGCTTGAGTCTTGATCTCACCTAAGCTATTTGTAATACCAAAGCAAAGGAGACATATTAAAACATAATTTAGATCACTTCATTCCTCTGCTCAAATCCATGTTGGTAGAACCAGGAGGCCCAACCTGATTTGTCTTACTCTAGAGCTTGAGCCCAACTACCAATTGCTGCCCCCTAAAGTTGATCTCAACTTTAGAAGGAAAAAGAGTAACAATACATAACTTTACTTGGTTTGCTTTTCATAAAGCTAAATTTACTAAATCTAAATGAATACTTAAAAATTTAAAAGAACTTAAACGGGCCATGATTTATTTTTAGGTATTTATTATCCTTACTGCACAAATAAAGGCCAGGCAAAGATAAGCACCAAATGTTAAACTGGACCAGCAAGAGCCTGTGACAATTTAACATGGCTTAGAAAAAGGAAAAAGGCCTCAATACAATATTGACCCATTCTTTTGACCAATTCTAGATGTTTAACTGTTGTTTGGCAGTCCCTAAAATATAAATGTGAAGGAGCATCTCAATAGTAAGCAAGATCTATTTAATCCAGGTGCAGAAGGAACTTTTGTGAATATCTTAGGGTGGCTAAAACTACAACAAGAATACAATTTAGGAATTGGAATTAACTGAATACTGGGATATACCTGTCTAAATGTTTTTTGTTCTTTTTTTTTTTCAAGTTTAATTTTAAAGAAATAAAATGGACTTACTAGAAAAAACATAACAAGACTATGACTTTAATTTACAAGGAAAATCTCTGGATCTGTGAAGACTTTTTGTTTTAATGAAAAAGAATGTAAATTGTGATTAGAACGCTATAAAAGCAAGTACAATTTTCAGAAAGGGTAAATTTAAAATAAAACAACCATCTGTGCATTGTTATTATTTTTCTGCTTCCTAAAAAATTTGAATGTTAACAAGAGCAAACTCATAAAGAATTGTTGACTGCGTATATTTGGGAGATTCAGAGAAAGCTAGCTTGTAAAATTTGCTGAGTATCAGAGAATGACCAACTATTTGCTGAATATTATGTTTAAAACGACATAAGTAAAAAGATAGGTTAACTTTATGTATCTTTATAATCAAAGCATTTAGTCTGGTAATAGTGAGATAAAGAAACTCAATTACACTAATCCTTAATGAATTATAGGGTTTAAAACAAGGTATTACAAAAGGGAAGTTTTGCTATTTTGAGGACCAAACCGAAAAAACTAAACCCAAATCCATTGCTGTCGAGTCGATTCCAACTCATAGCAACCCTGTAGCTATGAGTCAGTAACTTAAATTACTAGTATTCACTTCAATCTATAGTTTTAAAGCCTCAGCAATTTCAGTATTTTATAAAAGGCCTCTAATGATAAAGAATAAATTTTCCCAACACAGAAAAATTCAAGATAAATTGTTAACTGCCAAAAGTATACTACATGATACATTAAGTGCACCCTGAATTCTACTAAAATACAAAATTACAAACCATGTTGAAGTTTTATAATCTGCTAATTAAAAATGTTAAAATATATAACTATGATATTATCAAATAATCTGATTTATAGGCAACCTGTTCCAATTAAACCAATATTCTGAAGCAAGAAAAAGAAGGAACCATTTTCAAACAGAATTCAAATATGATAAAGGATTTGCTTCAATAAATATTCTGAACTTAATTGGTTTAAATGGACCAAGGTGCTTCTAACTATAAAAAAATTTCAAGATGACATTACCACATACTTCAGCTGTTTATTTATTCCCTGTTTGAAAGCCTGATTTACAGGCAATAAAATGCAATCACTATACAAACCAGAAGCAGGAATCATCTGCTAATGGAACTTTTAATTGAGAAGTGACCAGTGACATGAGGTAATTCTTTCTATGGAGGATTGCTCTTGAAGACCTCGTTGCACTTTATCACAGTAAACAATCACTAACATATGCATTAAAGAAAATTTAAATACATTATGACCCAATAAATATCATACTCAATCAATATACAATTTTCTTCTCTTAAAGATTTAATGTTCAGATACCACACTGTTAGTGTTATACTATTACACACATTTAGAGCTGGACAATTTTTAACACACTGGTACAGTTTAAGCATTTGTAATCAGATGATAATCAGATGTGTTTTAGAAACTGGAAGTACCCCCTTAGGAATTACCACGCAGAAAATTATATAAAGAAAAACCTTAAATATATGCAACTAAATTAACTGCCATCCTCAATTAGCTATAGTTTTGTCATCGTTTTTATCTAAACTTCGTCTTTATAAATAGCTTTGCTATTGCTGTTAGTTGCTGTCGAGGCAATTACAACTCATGGTAACCCCATGTGTGCAGAGTGGAATGACACTCCATAGGGTTTTCAAGGCTGTGACCTTTTGGAAGCAGGTTGTCAGGTCTGTGTTCCAAGGCGTGTCTGTGTGGGTTTGAACTGCCAACCTTTGGGCTAGCAGTCGAACTTTCAACCATCTGTGCCACCCAGGGACTCATAGAAATAGCTTTAGTGAGCTATCACTTACATACACTTCATTTTTGAGAGAAAGGTTTAGATTCCAAATTCTACTACCTGGGATCTACTTTGTTAGTGTGGTTATGTGTCATGGAGTCAATTCTGACTTATGGCTATGCATGTAAAAGAGTAGAATGCCCCACAGGTTGTAATCTTTATGGAAGCAGATCGCCAGGGCTTTCTCCTGCAGAGCCACTGAGTGGGTCTGAATCACCAACTTTTGGTTAGCAGTCAAGCATTTAACCATTTGCACCACCAGGGATCTGGTTTAAACATACACAAATTCCAAAGTAGAGGAGTAAGAGCAATCTGTTACCCCTTCTCAATCTATAGTAACATACCATGAATCTTCACCTTTAGAATAATTTCAAGTCATAAACAGCATGCCAATCAACAGTGGGGAAAAAATGAGTTTATCCACACCAAACTTACATTAACTATTAGATAGTCAGAAAACTTCGATGCACCAGGATCATTTAATTAGCTTGTCTCTACATTAATCAAGACTGGACTATTTATACATTAAAGAAGGGAAAATAATATATAATTGTAATAAAATTTAATTCATACAAATAAAGTTTATACTCTTATCTGTTGCTTGTTACTACACTGAGTAAGAACCACCACATTTGGACAGTGTTTCAGGTTAGTTTAGCAAAATAAAGGCTCATCTTAATTTAGAAGATTCTTGAGCTCACCTTAATAGAAAGAGCTGCTGCACATCATTTTAAAGATTTTCATGCAATAAGTTAAGAAACTCACAACCTCTCCAGGAGCAGAAACTGAGTTTCAGTAAGAAGTCTGAGTGACCAATGACAGGGAGAGATATGTTACTTCACTGAGAACTAAAAACCAAAGCCTTTCATAGCTCCAGACTGGGAGAGAAACATTACATGTCTTCAGATAAATTAAAGCTAGAAAATTATCTGTTTAAAATTTATGCAAAGAACTCTAGCAGGTCAATGCCTGAAATCTGTCACCGAAATGATAAGATGAGCCTAAAGATACATACTGTTTTAATGGTGAGGTCAAGTTGGAGCCCATTACTAAACCAGAAGAACCACTAAAATCTGTATTATTAGTGTAGCAACACTGGAAGCTGAACAAATAAATAACAACGGGGCCTACAATAATACATCTCGAAGAGACGTAAATAAAGACGAATTAGTTTTTATCCCCGGGACACACTGATTCCCTTCAACTACCCCTTTGCCTTCTGAGGCCAGGAGTTCTATTACCAATTGCTATTAATAAATTAATTTATTAATAAAGTAATAAAAAACACAAAACCAAAAAACCCTTACTACAAAGCTATAGTAATAGTAATCAAGATAGTGTGGTATTAGCATAAGGCTAGATATACAGATCAATGGAACAGAGTCCAGAAATAAACCCATACATCTATAGTCAACTGATTTTTGACAAGGGTGCCAACGCCATTTGATGGGGACAGAGTTGTCTCTTCAATGAATGTGCTGGGATAACTGGATAGCCACATGCATAAAAATTAAGTTGGACCCCCATACAAAACTAATGCAACTTATACAAAAACTAACCCAACATATCTCTCAGAAGAAAGCACAGGCATAAATCTTTGTGACCTTGGAATAGGCAATGGTTTCTTAGGTAAAATACCAAAAGCATAGGCAACAAAAGAAAACTTTTGTTCTTCAAAGAACACCATCAAGAAACTGAAAAGATAAACAGAATGGGAAAATATTAGGAAATCATCTATCAGATATGGGTTTTGTATGCAGAATATATGAAGAATTCTTATAACTCAATAATAAAAAGACAAACAGCCCAATTCAAAAACAGCAAAGAATTTGAATAGACTTTACTCCAAAGAAGATATACAAATGGCCAATAAGCGCATGAAAACATGCTCCACATCATTAGCTATCAGGGAAATGCAAATCAAAACTACAATGAGATACTACTTCACACTCAGTAGGATCGCTATGCTATAATCGAAAAGACAGACAATAATAAATGTTGGGGAGGATGTGTAGAAATCGGAACCTTATACATTGCAGTGTGGATTACACCTCAACATAAAGAAAACAAAAATCCTCACAACTGGACCAATAAGCAACATCATGATAAACAGAGAAAAGACTGAAGTTGCCAATGATTTAATTTTACTTGGATCCACAATCAATGCCTATGAAATAGCGGTCAAGAAATCAAACAACGTATTGTATTGGGTAAATCTGCTGCAAAAGACCTCTTTAAAGTGTTAAAAAACAAAGATGTCACTTTGAGGACTAAGGTGCACCTGACTCAAGCCATGGTATTTTCAATCGCCTCAGATGCATGGAAAAGCTGGACAATGAATAAGGAAGAGTGAAGAAAAATCGATGCTTTTGAATAATGGTGTAGGTGAAGAACACTGAATATACCATGGACTGCCAAAAGAATGAACAAGTCTGTCTTAGAAGACATACAGCCAGAATGCTCCTTACAAGCGAGGATGGAGAGGCTTTGCCTCACTTACTTAGGACATGTTATCAGGAGGGACCAGTCCCTAGGGAAGGACATCATACTTGAAAAAGTAAAGGGTCAGTGAAAAAGAGGAAGACCCTCTACAAGATGGATTGACAAAGTGGATGCAACACTGGGCTCAAACATAGCAATGACTGTGAAGATGGTGCAGGATTGGGCAGTGTTTCGTTCTGTTGTATGCAGGGTCACTATGAATTGGAACTGACTCAACGGCACCTAACAACAACATACACTGCTGGTGGGCTAACTCTTAAGTCAATGAGTATAGTCAGACTTTTTAATGGACACAACAGTTTCAAATTAGGGTTTATAGAAGACATTTTACAATCTTATAAATCTTATAATGTTGTAAAAGGTTGCAGACGCTCTGACATAGTTATCATACGACCCAGCACTTCCAACCTAGTACATAACCAAGATAACAAAAAACACATGTCAACACAAAAACTTGTACATGAATGCCCATAGCAGCATTATTTAAAATGGCCAAAAGGTGGAAACCACCAAAATGTCCATAAACTGATAAATGGATAAACAAAATGTGGTATACCCATACAAATGGAATTTACTACTCAGCCATAAAAAAAAAAAAAAAAAAAAAAAGAAGCACTGACACATGCTAGAACATAGACGGACCTTGGAAACATTATGCTAAGTGAAAAAAGCCAGTCATAAAAGGCCACATATTATGATTCCACTGATATGAAATGTCCAATAAGCAAATCCATAGAGACAGAAAGTAGATTAGTGGTTGTCTAGGGCCAAGAGGATTAAGGGGGAAGGGGAATGACTGCTAACTGGTATGAGGATCCTTTTTGGACTGATGAAACTGGACAGTGGTAACAGTCACACACCTCAGTGAATATATTAAAAACCACTTAACTGTACACTTTATTTTTGATTTTTTTCCCCATACAAAAATTTATACATACATTGTTATGTGACCCTAATTGCTCTCCCCATACTGTGACAGCACACTCCTTTCCACCCCCGATTCCCCATGTCCATTCAACCAGTTTCTAACCCTCTCTGCCCCCTCATCTCACCTCCAGACAGAAGCTGCCCGTTTAGTCTCTTGTATTTACTTAGGCTAAGAGGCACACTCCTCACGAGTATCACTTTATATCCCACAGTCCAGTCCAATCCCTGTCTGAAGAGTTGGCCTCAGAAATTGTTTTAGTTCTGGGCTGGTAGAGAATCCAGGGACCATGCTTTCTGGGGTACCTCCAGTCTCGGTCAGACCATTAAGTCTGGTCCTTTTACCAGAATTTGAGTTCTGCACCCCACCTTTCTCCTGCTCCATCAGGACTCACTCTCTGTTGTGTTCCCTGTCAGGGCAGTCACTGGTGGTAGCAGGGCACCATCTAGTTCTTCTGGTCTCAGGCTGATGAAGTCTCTGGTTTATGTGGCCCTTTCTGTCTCTTGGGCTAATACTTTCCTTGTGTCTTTGGTGTTCTTCATTCTCCTTTACTCCAGGTGGTTGGGACCAATTGACCTAGATGTCCCCTGAAAGCATGGTCCCCAGACCCCTACCCCTGCTACTCGGTCCCTCAAAGTGTTTGATTGTATTCTGGTAACTTCTTAGCTTTGGTTTAGTCCACTTGTGCTGACTTCCCCTGTAGTGTGTGCTGTCCTTCCCTTCATCTAACTCTTTTCTACTATCTAGTTAGTAAATAACCCTCACCCTCCCTCCCCACCCTTGTAACCAGCAAAGAAAGTTTTCTTCTGTGTTTAAACTTTTTCTTGAGTTCTTATAATAGTAGTCTTATACAGTATTTGTCCTTCTGTGACTGACTAAATTCACTCAGCATAAAACCCTCCATATTCCTCCATGTTATGTTTCACGGCTTCATCATTGTTCTTTATAGTATTCCACTGTGTGGATATACCGTAATCTGTTTATCCATTCGTCTGCTGATGGGCACCTAGGTTGTTTCCATCTTTTTGCTATTGTGAACAGTGCTGCAATGAACATGGGCGTGCATATATCTATTCGTGTGACAGCTCTTATTTCTCTAGGATATATTCCAATGAGAGGGATAGCTGGATCGTATGGTACTTTTCTAGCTTTTTAAGGAAGTACCAAATCGATTTCCAAAGTGGTTGTAGCATTTTACATTCCCACTAACCATGTGTAAGTGTTCCAGTCTCTCCACAACCTCTCCAGCATTTATTATTTTGTGTTTTTTGGATTAATGCTAGCCTTGTTGGGGTGAGATGATATCTCATTGTAGTTTTGCTCTGCATTTCTCTAATGGCTAATGATGGTGAGCATTTCTTCATGTGTCTGTTAGCTGCCTGAGTATCTTCTTGGCGAAGTGCCTGTTCATATCCTTTGCCCATTTTTTAATTGGGTTATTTGTCTTTTTGTTGTGGAGGTTTTGCAGTACCTTGTAGATTTTAGAGATTAGATGCTGATCGGACTTGTACTCAAAAATTTTTTCCCAGTCAGTAGGTTGTCTTTTGACTCTTTTGGTGAATTCTTTTGATGAGCATAAGTGTTTGATTTTTAGGAGCTCCCAGTTATCTAATATCTCTTCTGGTGCTTGTGCATTGTTACTTATGGTTCGTATTGTGTTTATGCCATATATTAGGGCTCCTAGCATTGTCCCTATCTTTTCTTCCATGATCTTTATCGTTTTTCGATTTTATATTTAAGTCTTTGATCCATTTTGAGTTAGTTTTTGTGCATGGTGTGAGGTATGGGTCTTGTTTCAGTTTTTTGCAGATGGGTATCTGGTTATGCCAGCACCATTTGTTAAAGAGACTGTCTTTTCCCCAGTTAATGGACTTTGGGCCTTTGTCAAATATCAGCTGCTCATAGGTGGATGAATTTATGTCTGAATTCTCAATTCTGTTCCGTTGGTCTATGTATCTGCTGTTGTACCAGTACTGGGCTGTTCTGACTACTGTGGCTGTATAATACGTTCTAAAATCAGGTAGTGTGAGCCCTCTAACTTTGTTCTTCTTCTTGAGTAATGCTTTACTTATTCAGGGCCTCTTCCCTTGGAATGTGAATTATGTATTTCAATAGAGCTATTATTTTTTTTTTAAATAACAACTTTGTAATTTTATTACAAAGTTGAAAATGATTATAGTTCTAATTTTATAGAAAATAAATTACAATAGCAAAATTTCCTATTTATTTTATTTAAATGTGATAGTTAAAAATGTCTGAATACTTAGCTTTATGCATTGCATGCATTTAATTTACCACTGGGGCTCAGTGTCACTATGCATTAGCTTAGCTCACAACCAAAAAATGAAAAACAGCCTAATCTCTGTTTACTACAGAGATTTTCAAACATTTAGCATCTTAATTATTTTTAAGATAAAGTTTTATGGTAAGCTCTAATATATAAAACATGAAAAATAGTACTTTATTAGTTTAAATATATTTTATAAGCTCAAATGTCTAACAATGCTAACTATTAAGTCAATGAGTACAGTAAGACTTTTTAATGGACAAAACAGTTTGAAATTAGGGTTTACAGATGATATTTTGCAATCTTTATAAATCTTATAAATCTGGGCATTTAAAGCATCAAGAAAATCCTGATTAAAACATTTAAGAGCAGCAAACTATATATTTTTGAAAA
This sequence comes from Trichechus manatus latirostris, assembly GCF_000243295.1. Lineage (NCBI taxonomy): Eukaryota > Metazoa > Chordata > Mammalia > Sirenia > Trichechidae > Trichechus > Trichechus manatus. The sequence goes on along the minus strand of NW_004443956.1, from coordinate 21,959,829 downwards.
CTCATTCACTTACAATCACAGAAGAATTTTCAATGAAATAATCCAGAGGTTAGGAAGAACAGTCACAGGAAATCTGCTGTAGAGTTAAATCTTTAACGGTATCTTATAGCCGCTTACGTTCCTCACCATACTCAGCAGGCTTACAGTCAGCACACTGTCAGCATGGATCAGCACACCCTGAGAGCTCAGAATGCCTCTTCCCATTTTTAAAGGTTACTTAAAAAGTTCAGAGTGAAAAAGGAGAATATGCACCTGAGACTGTATGTGGCCCTCAAAGCCTAAAATATTTACTAACAGTCCTTTCTAGAAAAAGTCTGCCAACCTCTCTTGTAGCATGAAGAACTTGGCTCTTAAAAGTTCATTTTGGAAGCATAAAGGTGATTTGATCTTTTTGCCTAGATGCCCAAAGAATTCTATATCTGGCATTAACAAACTTTAATAGCATACGTTTCTCATTCAAAATTCTTCGTCAATTTTTCTTGGGACTACTATATATTTCACTTTTTTATCTTGTTTAATTACTATCTCCCTTGTCCTGAGATGTAATTACCATAAGCAAGGATTTTTATTTTATTCGCTGCTATATTTCCAGTAATTTAAACAGTCCATGGCACAGGGTAAATATCCAGTAAATATTTGTTGAATAAATTATTAGGTGTTTTCAGACATTTTTGCCAATCTGATGAGTATGTCTGACAGTATGTAAAATTCCTCACTGTGGCTTTAATAACTAATTATTAATGAAGTTGCACATCTTTTCAAATATTCACTGTCATTTATATTTCTTCTAAAGTACAAGTCTACTGTTCATTCTTCTACTGGCCCTATGTCTTTTTTTTTAATGTTTTAAAATATGTATTAAAAAAATTTGCCTTTTCAACATTTTTTACATGTACAATTCAGTGATATTAGTTACTTTCATCATGTTGCCATCACCACTATCCATTTCCCCACATGTATTAACATGACTTTTCTCCCCTTTGCAGCAAAACATCTCCAAAGAATTCATGACTTTTCTCCCCTTTGCAGCAAAACATCTCCAAAGAATTATCTATAATCATGTCTAATTCATCTCCTACTATTCTCTCTTAAACCCGTGCCAGTAGGGCTTTAATCCACTGACCCCAAATCTGGTGCAGGACTCCAATGTCAATAACCAGTCCCCATCTTCTTTGGCCTAACAAGAGTATCTAACACAATTTTTCATCCCTTTTCCTTGATAGACCTTCTTCACTTGACTTCTGAGATGCCATCCTCTTTTAACTTTCTACCTATCTGGTCACTCCTCCGCAGTCTCCTTTGTTACCTCCTCAGAAACAACTGGACCTCTCTCTTTATGCCCAAGTGTCTATTCTGACAGCTAGGAACCCCTTTAAGTAAACTGTCCACCTTCCTGATCTTTCTCACTCACCTTAATCTACACAAACCAAAACCCAAACCCACTGCCATCAAGTCAATTCCGACTCATAGCAACCCCACAGGGTTTCCAAGGCTGTAAATCTCTATGGAAGCAGACTGCCACATCTTTTTCCTGAGGAGCCACTGGTGGTTTCGAACTGCCAACCTTTCGGTAAGCAGTCAATTGCTTTAACCACTGCACCTTCAATCTACACAAAAACACATATAAATTCAGCATCATTCATCTGCACCCTTGTTTACTTTTCTTCGCTCATAAGTTACTTTCCTTCTGCTTAAAGCCAATCCCTCCATCTGTGCTCTACATCTGCACAGTTCAATATGGTAGCCACTAGAAACAAGTGGCTGTTTATAAATTTTAAACTAATTAAAATTAAATTAAAAATTTGATTCATTGCACCAGCTACATTTCGACTGCTCAAACGCCGTATGTGGCTAGTTGCTAGTGTATTAAAAAACTCAAATATAGAACATTTCCATCACTGTAAAAAGTTCCATTGAAAAGTACTGTCCTAGATCATCCCTACTTCTGAGGCAATTACATTCTTTGCCCCAGTATCTTAAACCTTCCCTCTCAACTGATCCTTTATCATGGACATTTTACCTGCACAAAGCTATCCTATCTTTGAAAACCAACCAACCTACCCACTTACCCACCCATCCTTTTCTGCAACTTGCTCTTCCTCTAGATATCCTCCTTCCTTCCCTTCAGAACCAAGCCTTCTGAAAAGGCCATCGACATTCTTCCCAATTTTTTATCTTCCATTTCCTCTCCCTTACCCCAAAGCAAACTAATTTTCATCATATCACTCCACTAAAATATCACCAAGAACAGCCCAGATGTCCATCAACTAATGAATAAATGAACAAAATGTGGTGTAGCCACACAATGGATTATTATTTGGAAATAAAATGAAATTAAGTACTGATACTTGCTACAACACAGATGAAATCTTAAAAACATCATATGAAGTGAAAGAAGTAAGTTACAAAGGCCACATATTGTACAATTCCACTGATATGAAACATCCAGAATAGGCAAATCTATAGAGACAAAAAGTAGATTAGTGGTTACCTAGGGTTGGTGGAGGAGGGGATTGTTGGGAGGGAAAAAAGAATGACTGCCAATAGTCACAGGTGAAGAAAATGTTCTAAAATTGATTGTGGTGATGGTCACACAACTCTGTGACTATACTCAATGCCACTGAATTGTATATTTTAGTTGAGTGAACTGCACAGTATGTGAATGACATCTCAATAAAACTGTTATCTTTTTTTTTTTAAATCATCAAAGAAACAAAAACCTGCTGATAAATCTAGTAGTTACTTTTCAGTCCTCAGCTTAGTTGACCATTCAGCATGACACTACTATAATTCAGGTTACCATCATCTCTGACCTAGACTACAGGTAGCCACCAACTGTCTTAGTTATCTAGTGCTGCTATAACAGAAATACCACACTGTATCGCTTTAATAAACAGAAATGTATTCTCTCACAGTCTAGGAGGACAGAAGTCCAAACTCAGTGTGCCAGCTCCAGAGAAAGGTTTTCTCTCTCTGCTGGCTCTGGGTGAAGGTCCTTGTCATCAATCTTCCCCTGGTCTAGGAGCTTCTCAGCACAGGGACACCAAAGGATGCCCTCCCCTCCTGCTTCTTCATTCTTGGTGGTAGGAGGTCCCTCTGTCTGTCTGCCAGCATCTCTCTTTTACATCTCAAAAGAGACTGATTCAAGACACAATCCAATCTTTTAGATTGAATCCTGCCTCATTAACATAACTTCTGCTAATCCTGCCTCATTAACATCACAGAGGTAGGATTTACAACATATAGGAAAATCACATCAGATGACAAAATGGTGGACAATCACACAATACTGGGAATCATGGCCTAGCCAAGGTGACACACATTTTGGGGGACACAATTCAATCCATAACACCAACTTATGATGTATTCAAGTTACGATGAACCGCAGTTAGAATCATTTTTCTTTTTTCTTTTTGTACATTTTATGGTTAGTAATATGTACTATATACGATGTTGCAGCATGTAATTTGCTGATGTTATCATTCTCAGATATTCACCTGCAGACGTTCAAAGATCAGAATTATAAAGATATCAATAACAAAAAGCAATAATAATGAAAACTAAAAATAAATAAATAAAAGAGGTATTAGACTTATGTCAGAACTGATTGACGACAGTCATGGAATCCCATCATAAGTCAGGGACTACCTGTAATGTACCAGATGCTTACCTCTTCGACTTTTAGTCATATCCTCTAAAACCCATTCTCCTGGCAATAATTATAGCATCTCCTTAAAAATGTAGTAAGTCTATTACCTCAGTCATTTGCTTAAAACGATTTTCCACTACCCACAAGATAAAGCCCAAACCTTCCATCATGGAATACAAAGGTCCCTTATGATTTGGCTATCTGCTTAGTTCTAGAGCATGGGTTGGCAAACTCTTTCTGTAAAAAGTCAGAGGTAAATATTTTAGGCTTTGCAGGCCATACAGTCTTACTTGTGACTAACTCAACTTTGCCACTGTAGTGAAAGTAGCCACAGAAACTCAACTTTGCCACTGTAGTGAAAGTAGCCACAGATCAGGCATGGTTGTGTTCCAATAAAACTTTTCTTACCAAAGAAGTAGGCAGATTTGGCCCAAAGGCTGTAGTTTGTTGGCCTTGTTCTAAAGTATCAACTCCGGTTACTCCTTTGACTTGCAGAAGCCATACTAATTATGATTTTTGTTGTACGAATCTAATCTGTCTCTAAAAATAGTTTAGAGAGTGAATATTAAATACCAGGCACCTCGATTATTTTAAATAGAGGAAATAAAAATGTATTTCCCAGGCTTCAAAACAGTTCAGCCATGGCTGATGGAAGCAAAACCAGAACAGACCAGAATTTTAACAATTTGGGTGCTCTGGAATGGTAACCAAAACAGAAAAAATTATGAGTTGAAACCCTGGAATGGGAGACTCGGAAGAAGTGTGGTGAGCCCTTTTGGGAGCCTGATGCATGAGACTGGATTATTGGCAGGACTGTGGAGAGCGACACATATTCAAAGTGGTGCGGTCAGCTGCCATATTTGAGCGGGGCGGCGCTGTTTCCAACTCTGCTCATAATCCAACTGGCAGGAGATTTGGCTGTTATGCAACAGGTACACTGCCCTTGTTTTCTTAGAGAGAGATCAGGTTTCTGGCAGGGCTTCAATCTGTAATTTTTCCCAATCCAGTTACTGTTCCAGAGCACCCAAATTTGAAAAATTCGGGCCTGTTTCCGTTTCGCTTCCTTGGCTATGACTGAATCAGGAAGAAACGGTGCAAAGCCCTGGTATTCCCAGACCACCCAAAAACAGCAACAAATTCCTCAAAATATCTTGCAGAAACTTTTACCTACTGACATAACAATACAACAAGGATTCTTGGACAAGATAAAACATTACTTCTATTTAATAATAATCTTATTAGCATATTGTGTGCACTATGCACTGATACTTACAGTATCAGATATAAGTTGCATCTTTGCTCTATTCTGCAAGATGAAAATAAACAAGGAAATATGAGGAAAAAAAAAAGGTATCTGAAATTGGAACCAGGTTGCCTGGCAGAAGCAAATGCTGGGAGCCAAGAGGTATATCCTCAGGGCAAAGGCGAAGAAGCTGACAGGAAAAACGCCCAACTCATTGAAACAAGACGAGCTATTAGGAAAATGACTAGATTTGACCACAGCACTCTATATTATATAATCTACACTTGCATGATATTAACGGGCTTTTGATTCAGACAGGAAAGTCGAGGTAAAACATTTTCAAAGTTTTATAGTATTTGGTAGTGAGAGTTCAAATACTGACGGAACCCTTGTTCACCTCTCCAAATGCACTGTGCTCTCTATCATACAATTACTATTAATGGAATGACTTCATTCAAAGAAAAATCAAGAAGCTCTAACTTTCAGTTCCCCATGGGAATAATATACATTTTATCCCCTTATTTAGAACACTTTAGGCATAAGTTTCAATTATTGATTTTATTAGAATATTTGCTAACTATGCTCTTCTAGTATAAGCAGTTATCAACACTAAATTTAAACTGCAAAGAAGAAAAAGAAAACAAAACGATCAAAAATCCAAGAAGTATAAGCTTGTATGTAAAAGTAGAATTTCTCTGGTAAGGACCACAAGGAGTCCAATCCCAAAATGTGGAGATTAATTCAATCTCCACTTTCCCACTTCTCCCTTATCTCTGACACCAGCTCCCCGCCCCGCCAAAAGGACACTCTCTGTTGGGTTCTGTAATTCGCTATTAACGTCTCACAGAGCTCACAGACAGTTATGTGGCTTATTAGGGTAAAAAGACATAACTCAGGAGTAGAATGATCGCAGCATCTGGAAGAGGCACACAGACCAGGTCTGAAAGGGTCCCTGAACCGAAGCTTCCGTTTTCCAAGGAGAGTATGTCTCCCCTTCACCAAAAGGTACAGCTCTAAGAACAGAAAAGCTCTTTGAGACCCGGTGCTCAGGGCTTTTATCAGTCAGGCCACAAACTCATTATTGGTCAGCAAGTGGACTCCCTAGCCAGACCAGTGACCAACAAATTCTCAGGTATAGTCAATACATCTTAATTACTTAGGAAATCCCCTGAGGTTACTTTTCCTAAAACCAAGGGCAAAGGCCAAATAAGAAAACATGTAAATTAAAAACAAAATACAGAAAAAGAAAACATTTCTGAACGGTAAAAGAGTGTTTAAAACACCTATATGCAAACACATTTTCTGGAAAAATATAAATCACCAAAATTGGAAGAAGAAAGAGAAAACATGAAGAAACAATAATAAAAAGCCTCAGACTCTTAAAGCTTCACAGATGAATTCTAGCAAACTTCAAGAAAAAGATAACTCCTATTTCATACAAATTTTTCCAGAAGCAAAAGCTGCCTATCTCATTTAAAGGAGGCTGTAGAAAGTCCCTGGTGTCATAGTGGTTAAAGCACTCGGTTGCTAACTGAAAGGCCGGCTGTTCAAACCCACCAGCTGCTCCATGGGAGAAAGATGTGGCACTCTGCTTCTGTAGATTTACAATCTTGGAAATTCTATTGGGTAGTTCTACTCTGTCTTATAGGGTAGCTATGAGTTGGAGTCAACTTGATGACAACAGGTTTTAGTAGTCTTTTTTTCTTTCTTTTTTTAATTTATTTTGTTGTTCAGAATATACACAACAAAACATACACCAATTCAACATTTTCTACAAGTACTATTTAGCGACACTGATTACATTCTTCAAGTTGTGCAACCATTGTCACCCCCACCTTTCTGAGTTGTTCCTCCCCCATTAACATAAACTCACTGCCCCCTAAGGTTCCTATCTAATCTTTCAAGTTGCTGCTTTCTATTTGATCCCATATGGATAGTTCTTAAAAGCGCATAATGCTCATGGCAGACAATTTTTACTAGTTAAGCTAAACTATTGCTTGGTTTTAAGAAGACCTCAGGGGATATTTTTGGTTTAAGGTTTAAAGATCATCTCAGGGCAATAGTTTCAGGGGTTGATCCAACCTTCATGGCTCCAGGAAATTCTGTTCTACATTTTGCCCGTTTTGATCAAGATTTGTTAGTAAATCTTATTTTAAGCCCAGGTAAAGACGCTACAGAGAAAAGAAATGTATGGGTCTATTTCATTTCTGAATACAGATATAAAATTTCTAAATAAAAATAAATAACTAGCTAAAATTAACTAATCAAAAGCAACAGTATTTTAAAATTAGTGTAGCATGATTAAGTAGTGTTTATCTCAGGAATTCAAGATGATTTAAAAAATAAAAAATTATCAAATTCATCTCATCAACAGACTAAGGGAGAAAAAATTCACAATTAGATCAATTAGAAAAGTTTGATAACATTCAACACCTATTTTGAGGAAACTTGAATGACTAACAAATATATAAGGAGATGCTCCACTTGTTATAAGCAAAATGCAAATCAAAAGAACAATGATACCACTTTATGGCTATGAAGAGTAACATGGACTTAGCTGAGTGAAATCAGTATGTCTTCATACTTTATCACACAGCAGTCACACTCCTCAGAAACGTGTGCAATGCTCCCAATGGGACACTTAGGAAAATGCTGGTGGGCAGAGAACTGAGGGCAAAATAAGTGTTCACCAGTTGGGTAATGGAAAATCAGTACATGTGTACTTTTAACATGGAATACTGCTTCCTATCAGTTAAAGAAGAAACTAGTCCATAGGACTAACAGCCCACACAAACCATAGCCTCATCTAGCCTGAGACCAGAAGAGCTAAATTGTGCCTGGCTACCACTACCGACCTGGAACACAACAGAAGGTCCTGGATAGAAAGGGAGAAAAATGTAGAACAAAACTCAAATTCCTAAAAAAGGCTAGACTTACAGGACCAATTGAGACTAGAGGAACCCCCGTGACTATCACCCTAAGGTACCCTTTTAACTTGGAATTAAAGCCACTCTGGTGGCCACTTCCATCCAAATAATAGATTGGTTTATAAAATAAACAATATCACCCGTGACTACCGTGCTCCCCTAAATAATCAATTTTATGAGACCAATGGTCAACATTTACTCAAAAGCAAAAATGAAAAGGCAAGGAGGAGCAGGGAAACTAGATCAATGGAAACAGAATAAACAGAATGGAAATTATGAGAATGCTGACACACTGTGAAAACTGTAACCAATGTCATACAACAATTCGTATAAAAACTGTTAAATGGGAACCTAGTCTGCTGTGTAAACCTTCATCTAAAACACAATTTTTTTTTTTTTTAAAAGAAGAAAGAAATACACACAACAATATGGCTAGATCTTAAAATCACCACTGAATAAAAAATTAAGAAACACAGGGTGGCACAGTGGTTAAGAGCTCGGCTGCTAACCAAAAAGGCTGGCAGTTTGAATCCACCAGTTGGAAACCATGTGTGGCAGTTCTACTCTGTCCTATAAGGTCGCTATGAGTTGGAATCGACTCAACGGCAATAGGTTTTTTTAAAGTATAATACCATTTATACATGAACATTTACAAATTAAACACACACTCACAAAACACTTTATCCACCTCTCTTTTGCTCCAAAGATATATGTATGTCAAAGACATCTGAGTGGGTGCCTAAGGAAGGGAAAAAAACTGAGTGGGATTGGGGATAAAAAGGAAAAAGAAAAAAGAAACACCACCACCAGCAAAGAAGGAAAAAAAAAAAAAAGAATAATAAAGACCTGCAATAAATAGATTTAACTCAATTTTCTGCATGAAAGGGCAACGGTGGTGGTGGGAGGACAAAAAAGACCATGTTTCACAAAATATTTAATTTACATTGCTAGTTCCTCTTTCATTTCAACTTAAATGTTGGCATTTCCCAGGGTTTACTTCTCAGTTTTCTCTTTTGACCCTATGCACTCCTTGCATCCAAGCACTTTTATCTTTGTTAATAATTTAAACTATTAAAGACGGACTTTTTTCAAAATTTCTAATATCCAGCTTAGACTTCTCTCCTGAATTTCAAACTTCTATCTCAGAGATACTCCACCCTTAGAAAAATTAATTAATTACATCCCAACCACAGCCTGTTTTCTTTTATCCTTGTAAAGGGTGTCACTCACCACACAATCACTAAAGCCAGAAAGCACTGCGGGACTCTCCCTGTCCTCACCGCCCACATGGAATCTGTCATGAAACCCTTTTCAGGTCTGTCTCCTATCTCTCCAGTCTGTCCTCCTCTCTTCTCAATTCCCACTGTCACAGCCTTAAAACAGAATCCTACTTCCCGTCTTGTCCTAGTCCATCAGACGTAAAGCAATCTTTTTAGAACAGAAGTATGGCTGTATCATATCCCTGCTTAAATCCCCTAATGATTGCCCTTTCTGCATGACATGCGATGTTTCACTCAAGTCTCCAACTATATGTACATACAGTCTCCAACTGTATGTCAGACATACAGGTCAGGACTGCTGGTTGGAGGATGAAGACTACCGGCATCAGTGGCTATCCTTGTCTTGTTCCTGACTTTAATGGGAAGGAGTGCTCTGAAAGCGTCACTGTTAAGTATGTTTCCAGTAAGTTATATATTAAATTTTTATTCTTTCATTCACGACAAAGGATAACTTCAGTTTGTAGAGATGGTTGGGGAATATAACATTCTGGTTAATATAGCATTATCATATCATCCTTAAATGACCAATTTTCATGAAATTTGCATACAACAAATTTAACATTTAAACCATACAAAATAACTACAGTGTTTCATTTCATGGTACTTCGAAAGTTTACAGAACCTCAAAATAATCACTCTTAACACTTTTAATACTAATTATCAACAAGAACTGTGGGAAAATATAAAATATTCACAGTACGCATGCCTATGCTAGCAAGTAATCATTGTAAAACTTCTACAACAGAATCTTATAATGTTTCCTACCTTTTCTATACTATGCCAATACTATTTGATGTATGTAATTATCATGTATAAGATCTATAATGATGAAATGTAGTCATGTAAATGAATGCTCTACAGGGTTTGCCAAAATTACAATTTTGATTATAGACACTCAACAAAACTTAGACAGCAGCCATACAAAAACACAAAATTTCAACATCTTTTAGTCTGAGATCCATTCTTATATAAAGATTACTTTACCTTTCCAAGCATTCTGCCTAGGAAGTAGTAATGTCTGGCAAAAGAATCTCCAACAAGCATCTGAGCAGCTGGGTTGGGATACAGAAGCCCTTCATTAGTAGTCTTGAAAAAACCCTGGTTGGGGTTAAATCCGGATTTCAGTAGTTCATTTAGAAACTCTCTGAAAATGCCGCCACCATCAATGCCGGCTTCATCCAGGCCATGGGCATTGAGTAAGTGCACACGGATCCGCTTTTTCAAGTCAGGCTCTGTTAAAAGAGGGAGAAGGGGAGGCGCAAAGAGAAAAAATTTTAAAACAAAAAATTAAAATAAATTGGTATTACAGGGAAGTCTCGGGGGGGGGTGGAATAAGAGTATTACAGATATTTTTATATAGGACTTAAAACAGCAATGTGATAAAAAAGAGACAAGGATTTTTGCTGATCAAGATTTTCTCTCCAGAGTCTACAATGGGAAAACGAGAGAAAGCAGTTCCTTTACATTAACACATCAAGAACAGAGTGTGGGTAAAAGAGAGGTGCTTAAGAGAAAATAAAATCATCCCACATATTCTAAAGGATACGAAAGATTTAAAAACTAAAAGAGAAGGGGAGAGGAATTAAGGACACAAGGATATTACTGTGACCGAAAGTTATTGCCATGAAAGGCCCAAAACAGAAATGAGTAAAGAGCATGACAGTTGAAATGGACATTACACAGACCCTCTGAGAGAGGTCAGTGATAAAGGAACGAAACTCTCAGAGAGTCAGTAACCCAGAATCTACACACTCTTTTAAGTTATATTTGGCTGAAAAAAAGAGAGAAATTATTGGTTATATGATCTGCTGCAAAGAAAAAAAAAATTAAAAAGCTGCTTAACTATTCCCAGTACCTGAGAGAAATTTCTTAGGCAGGGCCTCATAAGGACAACATTATGTAGCAAATCACATGTTCCTGGACACTGTTGCAATAAAAACAACAAGCCTTCAATTTTGGCTTTAGGAAACCTGTTGTCATCGAGTCGTTTCGACTAGAGGACAGAGTAGAACTGCCCCACAGGGTTTCCAAGGAGCAGCGGTGGATTCCAGCTGCCAACCTTTTGGTTAGCAGCCAAGCTCTTAACCACTGTGCCACCAGGGTTCCGGCTTTAGGATACAACCCCCAAATACAAGTCAATAAAAGCTACTCTATCAAAGGTCAAAACAAGTTGGTCCAAGTAGGAAGTGCTCGGATGGAGAGACTTAATCAGAGAACAGATTTTAGAAAGTCACTGAAAACATTTTTAACTTTCTCCAAGAACATTCTATCACAGTTGCAGGGTACTTTGCAAGTAAGAAAGAATAGTAGAGGTGAGAAAGAAGGAAGGAGGAAGTGGGGCTTGGGGAGTGTTGCTGTGTCAAATAAGTTAGGTAAACATGAAAAAGCAAGTGTTACCAGATTTATATACTGTACTACTTTTCATGGGCTTTAACGTGCTACTGATATCTTTAAGAGCAGGACCTAGCATGCAGTGTCAATCAAACATATATGACTCAGATCTCTAGAAATCATTTTGGAAAACAGGTTTAACACAATTATGTTTATAGTCATCATGCAGAGAAGTAACAACTTTGCCATTCTTAAGTATGAGATAGTGTTACCTCTATGATGCAAACGAGGAAAAAAAGCACAGACCTTCGATGCCAAGTAAACTTTAATAACGATATTTTTCTTGGAAGCAAGGTAAACAAAGGAGTCCCTGGGTGGTGCAAATGGTTAAGTGCTCCACTGTTAGTTGGTGGTTGGTGGTTAAACACATTGTGGTCCGACTAATTACAGATTGATTACTATCGTGTGGCCTTTCTAGCCATGGCCTTGTAACTCCCACACAGGTGATTGTGTGATAGGGTAATTGTGGCCCACCAAGGGGATTTTGGTCAGTTTTGCCTTAAAAGAGAGCCAATTCCAGAGCAGAGGGGAGGAGCCCACCACCACCAAGGAAGAAGAGACCAGCAGCAGACACCTGGCAGCAGGAGACAGCATGGTGGGCTTCCCAGCCCACGCAGAAAGAAAGTTGAGTGCCTTTGGGCAGAGACTGAGGGTCAGGGAGAGGCGTGCCTGCGTGCAGAGCTAGGGAGAGGCTGTCCTGATGGAAGAACTGTAACCGTTACTTCCCGAATAAACCCCGTAATTGTGAGTATGGTCTGTCAGTTCTGTGTGGTCATTGCAATGAATTATCAAACCCAGTAGAGAGTGCTGTGGGAGGGACGGCTGGTGTCAGAATTGGTAAAGATGGTGAAGAGAGGAGGTTTGTCTGACCCCTGCCTCACAGCAATCAGCCTTGGGCTGTTGATCTTGATCTCCTTCCCCATGCTATTTTTTTTACACCCATCCAGAGGCACCTCAGAGGACAGGCCTGAAGATTTGCTTCTGAAAGGTCACAGCCTTGAAAACCCTATGGAGCAGTTCTACTCTGCACACATGGGGTCGCCATGAGTCAGAATCAACTCGACAGGAACTAACAACATCAAGGTAAAGAAACCTAAATAATCTGGGCTATAGCTTGCTTAGTACTTAGTAAAGGAATAACAATAGCTACCATAGATTATTTACCTAGGCTAGAATTCTGCAGGAAATTTTATGTATAATATTTCAAATCCTTTTAACTATCTTGTAGGTTAAGAATTATCTCCATATTGCAGTGAAAAAACCAAGGACAAGGAAGGTTAAATTATTCATCCAAAGTCACACAGCTAATACTATAAAGGGTAGTGCCATAATTTAAAAATGTCTGCTACCTACAAAATCTGAGCTGTTTTCCACTAAAACATAATTTTTTTCTTAACTATACTTATGACACATGACTTATAACACATGAAGAATATTTTTTGCACTGATTCCACAAAGAAGTTTTTTGCATCTGTTCTGATTAATATGATACAAAATATGTTCAATCTCAAGTTTTAGGTAAAATGACAAAAGAAATATAAGCAGATAATTATAAACTCAACAAAAAATATGGTTGGGTATTTCTTACCTTTACATATATCCTTTCAAAACCCAGTTTTAACAATTTAAACATTTGTTATATATAATTTTCAAACTGATTTTCAGGGATTAGTAGCAGCAAATTTTGTAAAGATTATGTTAACTCTTCTCAGTCAAACTGTGGAACTAATATTCTAAGAAGAGTCATCATACCTGTCAGCCTCAAAGGCCATTTACAGGATTAGTCCTTCAATTTTTGCTAGAATTGAGATTTTGTGGTTCCCTAAGGCTAATTTCTGTAAACAGCAATATACAATAGCAAAATAATTCCAGAACCAAATCAAGCCTTCGAGGTAAATTGCTACTATTTGTTCCTAAGAATAAATTAGAAATACCTACTTAAACAATCAGATTTTAGTGAAAATACTTAAGTAAAATACTAGATTCTACCCTATTACAAATTCTTCTTCATGAAAACAATGTAATTAATTCTGCCCACCAAAGAAAGCAAAATAAAACCAACCAACAAACAAAAGCACAGACAAGTGTGGCTGTCAGGAACTGACTACAGTACAGTCTGGAACCAGCTCTAGCATATTCTCATCCAAGATAATGAATGGTATCAAAAGCTTACTTGGAAGCATAGGCACTGCACTACATACATGATCTAATTCTTACAACAATCCTGTGAATAAATGATTTTATGGATAAATTAATGTTCAGACCATGCTCTTAAACAGGTAAAGTACTGAAATAAGGCAGTCCAATGGCATGGAAAGACTATATGTGGGCTTTAGAGCAGCTGCCATCGAGTCGATTCTGATTTATGGCAACCCCATCTGGTCAGAGTAGAACTGAGCTCCACAGGGTTACAAGAAGACCTGTGTTGAATTCTTTGCTCCATCAGCAACCAACTGTGTAACACTAGATAAGTTATTAAGCTTCTCTGAGCTTCACTTGGTCAATTCACTTCCAAAATGTGGCTAATACTCACCACACTTCAGAAAATTGTCCTGAGATGATATAAGCTAAAGATCATCCATAAAGGATGGATTTGCTTTAATGACTAGATGATATATAGAATACAGGCAGTGCCTGGGTTACAAACGAGATCCGTTCCTGTCTTTAAGTCAAATTTCTAGGTAAGTCAGAACAAGTGCATACTGTTCTTACGTCACTATGAGTCGGAACTGACTCGACGGCAACAGGACTTATTGCAAAGAAAGGCTCAAAGCCTTTTCAATGATTTAAAAGCTGCACGTGCAGCAAGTGAAGGTGATTTTGCTGAAGAATTTGCTGCGAGTACAAGTTGGTTAGAGGAGCCCTGGTGGCTGCAGCAGTTAAAGTGCTCGGCTGCTAACCAAAAAAGGTCAGTGGTTTGAACCCACCAGCCACTCCGTGGGTGAAAGATGTGGCCGTCTGCTTCTGTAAAGATTTACAGCCTTGGAAACCCTATGGGGCAATTCTACTCTGTCCTACAGGGTCACTATGATGGGAATCAACTGGACAGCAGTGGGTTTGGTTTTGGTTAGGGGGTGGTTCAATCGTTTCAAAGTAGGGCAAATTTTCATAACATTAAAGGGCAGGTATGAGTTGTCCATGAGTTGCACATCCGTAACCCAGGGACTGTCCGTACTTATATTAACTGATTATATATAAGTGAGCAGTTAACAAAGCAGTTCAAGCCATTTTCTCTTAAGTAAAATTAACATTTTGAGATATTTAACACTACTAATTTGCCTGGCAAAATGCCATTCAAACAAATTTAACACATGGTTTTAGAAATTATTAATGAGGCCCAAATTTGAGAACATTTATAAAGATTTTAAACACTATACCATAAATATTATGAACAGAAGATTTTTCCAAATCCTTTAACTTCAAGGAAGAATAATTATCAACATGGTCAGCTTTTGAATAATTTTTAAAGTTTAAGGACTCATTAAGGAGCCCTGGTGGCACAACAGTTAAGTGCTCAGCTGCTAACCAAAAGGTTGGTGGTTTGAAACCATCCAGCAGTTCTGTGGGAGAAAGAAAGATCTGACAATCTGCTTCCATAAAGATTACAGCCAAGAAAACCCTATGGGGCAGTTCTACTCTGTAATACATCAGGTCATTATGAGTCAAAATCGATTCAAGGGCACCTAACAACAACAACAAAGGATTCATTAGGTAATTTGGGGAGTAATGTCCTAAAAAACATCATCTACATGAAACAGCTGTAAAAGTTCATTTGAATCACAAAAAAGATAAATTTAAAATAGTTAATTTAAACTGTTGATAAATAAGCACATGTTCTTATTCTGGCTGAAGAGTTCACAGGAAGCCAAAAGCAAAGCAGTGCAGAATGAGTGAATGTTGAGCCTTCTGCTTTAACCTCACCGGTAACACTCTTCCCCCTATTATACGATATGACTCGAGTCCTAACTCTTCATGAAGCCTTCCAACAGCCATTAAATCTCACTTCTCTACACGCTTGGTACTTAATACCATGCCAATCATTTGTGAATTTATCACCTGTTTTGTCATATCTATTGTGGTTTTTTTCCAGGGTTCAATCACATCTGGCAACCTACCGCCTCTCAAAGATTTTTATCCAGATCCTGTCTAAGCTTTCATTTTTATTCCATTTTCAATGCTTCAACATTGATTTAATGCAGTATGATAGGCATGGTATTAATTACATTATAACTTTTAACACCAAATGCCAAATATTAACATAAGACGAAACATGGTCATTGACCTCTACAAGCTGCCCAAATTAATGCTGCAATATGATTCTCTAATTCTCTTTTATCTAAAAGTACTGTCAGTGAAGCACATTTACACCCTTTTATAAAGAAATCTGGATTACAACAGTAATTACTTTAGTAATTTAATTTGGCTTCAAATTTATGATATTTATATAACATAGTATATTTACATTAACAACATAGAATATATATTACTGTCTATAAAAATTTTTAGCATTATAGGTTGTCAACTAAATTTGAGAGACAGATATTAAAAAATAAAGCTTTCTGTCTTAAATATTTAAAAAGAGTTCTCTTGCAATAATTATTTGTCAATTTTCAGCATATTATTTGATAATACCTCAAAATTTGACCTACTATATTCTAATTTTAATAAACCAGTGTAGACTTAGAAATAGACAGTGGTGACAATTGCATAAGATAGTGAAAGTAATTAATGTCATGACTTAAAAAATGGCTAAAAGGGCAATTTTTTGTTATATGTATTTTACTACAATAAAAATTTTTAAAAATCATTATAGAACAAAATGATGGAAAGTAATTTTTTAATGATCACTTTTTTCTAAAATAATTCCCCAGCCTCCCCAGCCATATATATATACATAAAGAGAGAAATATATATACCATTTTCTGGTGAAAGTTTGTCATAAGCATCTTCATAAATATAATTTCTCCTTATTGTGACATTAATTCCATCCAGAAATGGACCATCTCCTTGAACTTCTTGTTTATCTGCATAAATCAGCCTTTGAAAGATCTAACAAGTAGAGGAAGTTGTAACGTTATTAGAAATACTAATCTATTTATTATAAAAATTGGTATAAAATCGCTAAGTAAATCTTATCTTTTATATATCCACAAATTCCAAAATGAATTTTAATAGCCAAAGTATCAAATACTGTATGTCTTGTCAATAAATGTATATTTATATATGTGTAACATTGTTCCTTTTCCTCATTATACAAAAATTTAAAAATTCCATGCTATAGTATATTTTCTTCTGTAAACCCTTTATAAAAACTCACGTGGTCAAAGGCAGAAAAGAAGAATAGCTTAGTAAAGTTGTATAATAATATTAGTGAGAACGTCTCCATAATACTGAAATTTAAATAACTGATGCTAAAATCCAGTAGAGGGAGCTCAGGAATTATGTAACTGTGTGTGCGTGTGTGCGTGCGTGCGTGCGTGCGTGTGTGTGGAAAACATTAGTAGCTTTTAAAGTAACTCATTCATTTGTTCACCCTAAAAGGTAGGCCTATAAAAATAGCCTTGTGAATCCATTACCAAAGAATAGAGCCTAGTAACTTTCATAGATTTGCTAAATAAATTTGGAAAATAACATTTCTCCAATAAATAATGTACAGGGTGAGGGAGTATTTAGGAACTCTGTACTTAGCATACAGTTTTTCTGTAAACCTAAAGCTGCTCTAAAAAATAAAGTATATTAAAAAAAGAAGGATTGGGGTGGAGAGTAAAGCTTTCCCAAGAAAGGAAACAGGGAAATATGCATTCTTCCTTGACTACTGAAATATTTTAGATAAGAAAAAAAGAAAAAACTTCTAAATTTGGAAACAGATAAAAGTTTTTGCATTAGTCAAAAATCACAAGACAAGAAATTAAGACACTTGTCCATTTCTTTTTTTTTAATAGTGTTTGTGATACATTATTTTAACATGAGCGTACAGCAGCACACCTTTTAAAAAATTTGCATTTTCCAAAAGAACGCAAAATTTACTTGGGGAAAAAAGGCCCTTATACCCCCTTGTCAAAAAAATACAGTACAATAGGCCTTTTAACAAATTCTAAGTTTGTACAAAGAAGTATCCGGCTGGGGTAAGCTTTTATAAATTATTATTAGCTATTACAATCTAATGAGAAAAATACAAGTAATACAATTAGCTAGACACTAGGCAATGTTAGAGTTTTTTTGTTGATATGTTAGTTTTAACACTAAAATTACAAATAACCATGAAACATAGCGAGTTAATCTATGAAAGAAGCAAAATTGCATACCTTTACACGTTCCTCAAATGGAACTACGAAAGGCAATTCTGTGAGAATGGCGAGTTGTCTTTCCTCAGATACAGAGAGTGGTGGCGACTCCAAACCCACTACAACAAATTTTAAAACCTTAATGAGTTAATCTCTATTTTCCTTTGCATTTCTCCTGTCACCTATTAAGGCCAAACCAAAACAAAACCAAGTTCATTGCTGTCGAGTCAATTCCAACTCATAGTGACCCTACAGGGCAGAGTAGAACTGCCCCACAGGGTTTCCAGGGAGCGGCTGGTGGATTCAAACTGCTAACCTTTTTGGTTGCTTTATACTTACTCTTTAGTCTAGGCCTTTTAAGTCCATGAAAATTTTCTATAGCTATCTCTGTAGCAAAAAATACATTTTTTTTCCTCACTATAATTACCCTGCAAAAAGCCCACTGGGATTGGAATTCTCCAAATATAAGCTCTGCTTATAACTACGTAATATATTCATTTTGGTGGTTGAAATTTTATACAATAAATGTTCAACTAGCTGGAAACTTCCTATAATGACTAATTTAAGTATCAGTCATTGAAAATATCAATCAGGAATTATTTTTATGTGTTTGAGAACACAACAGAGTTTAATAAGAATTAGGCATAATTTTCAAAAATTAAGTAGCTAGTCAGTCCACTACTTGGAAACATCGGTTCAGCAGACATTTTCCCTTTTTGAATTACAAACACCAGGCATACTAATAGACCTAGGAAATCACACAGGAAAAGAGCAGAGCAAAAGAACAACAATAACAACAACAGATGTAGGTACTTTCATTGAGAAAGAGGTAACAAAGGAAGTTTTAAGATGAAACAACCTACTGACAATGTTCGGATAAAAGGACACAACGATCAAATCTCTCTACCATCTCTCTAAACATATTCTTAAGAAATACTAGGTTCCTCACATTTACTTTAAATAATGCTGTAGTATAATGTAATTTGATATTTAAAAATAGAACCATTATAGCACCTTAAAACCCTTAAAATATTTTAATTGTAAGTCATTATTAAGTATAAGATTATTATGCCAAGAAAATGTAATTAGACTGGACATGGTCTATAAAAATGAGGGTTAAATACCTTTTAAATTAAAAGCACATGTACAGGAAATATAAACTATCTGTTTAACAAATCTGGTTATCTAGCTAATTTTATCTATACTTCTCCATCAAGAGTGACCATTAAAGATGGAAAATATGGGACAATCATCAATACATAGGGTATTTAGAAATTCAGATTCTTCAACTTGAATAAATGAAAAAACACAACTAAACACAACCTGATGAACTTCAGCAATGTGACAGCGTGTTCTGCCCCAAGTCAAGTGCAACTAAGTAAATCATATATTACTGGCTATTTATTTTCACACCATCATGTTGATTATATATTTTAAAATAATGTAGTGGCACTAAGAAGAGTTAGGATGACATCCCAGAGGTTTAAATTTTGTCCTTAAAAGACTCTGCCTACCAATGGGGCACAATAGCCCAGGACAAGGATAGAAGGCAGGAAGGGACAGGAAAGCTGGTAATAAGGAACCCAAGATCGAGTTGGGAGAGTGTTGACATGTTGTGGGATTGTTAACCAATGTCATAAAACACTATGTGTACTAACTGTTCAATGAGAAACTATGTGTTCTATAAACCTTCATCTAAAGTACAATTAAAAAAACTTAAAAAAAAGACAGCCTGCTCCAGTATGTTACTGTCCTGCAAATAAATAAACTCTGATCTGGAAGAAAATACCACTAATGAGAAAAAATATATATTTTGGTCATTCAATAGTAGGCCTTTGGGCAGATAATGCCTTCCTAGAATCTATATAATCCATTCTATAAGTTTTTTTCATTTTTTGGCTTTATAAATAATATGCAATCATGTGACAGTAAACAAAAATAAAGTTATACTGAAAAAGTAATCTATATATACATCTGTTATACTTCAGGAAAAAAAATGAGTTAAAAAGAAGTCACCCAAAAAACAATATGAGAATGAGAAAGTAACAATGAGAATGAGTTAAAACAAAATAATTGATGTAATAATAATTAAGGCTCAAAAGTCTTAAAATGACAGGCTACGATCAAGTCCCAGACAATGGCACAATGGCTAAAACTGAACAAAATTCAAAATCGTTTAAGTATCTTCTAAAATCAGCAACAAAAGCAGGACTAGTTTAATAATTTATTTATGCATTCTTGAAACATCTGATGATGCTTACAATAACATTAAGGGAAGAAAAAAATAGATTAAAATAACTGTTCTATTTATTTATTCATGAATTCATATGACTCCAATGCAGGCTGCTAAAATTTCTGAGCTACATGAGCTATTTCTTCCTCTTAAACCTCTCCCAATCAACTGTGCCACTATAGTTAATTTACCCCTTGGTAAACTGCTGGGCCATCACTGGAAAAACAACATCCCTTTAGGAAAAATATACAAGACAGTATTTATGTTTAAAGAATACATGGACACAAATTTGTGACAGCATATGGTAATATTTTAAAACTCAAAATTTGTTCACTGAAGCAAAAATAGAAGACATTTGGTGACAAAAAATAAACAGACTACAACGCATACAGTGATGGCTACTTTACTAAATGAATCAATATGTTAAACACCTAGATTTAAACACAAAAGGATATGCTCTTTCTCACAAATTTTATTCTCCATTTTTTTGTGAAAAGATTTGAAACAATATTTAACATTTTGGAATCAAAGGATGTATCGCTTAACAATTCTAACAAGGAAATACAAACCTCAAAGAGAAACTGCTTATAAAATCAATACTGGTCAAAACATGAGCTAAGCAGCTATAAAACATTAAGCAAATTGACATAAGATTCTAAAACTTGAGTCCTGGTTTTTACTAAAAACTAATAGCAAACACCAACCTCACAAAGCTTATCATCTACTATGATGGAAGCTTAGGAAAATTTTCAGAACACACAAAGATTACCAAATACTTCTACACACTAAATCCCAGTAAAATTAAACACTGAACTCTAGTAGCCCCATCTCCTTCACTGGTCTCATGAACTAAAATTAAGAATAAAGAAGCAAAGGACGTGGAGACTCATGCCTCAGAGATGTCTGTAATTCATAAATTATAAAAACAGTTTACACTGCATCTTGGACACCTCAATCAGACAGGTGCTAGCTAGTAAGAAAAATAAGAGGAGAAAGGTCCGTTTCATGGAGTAAAGGCAGGTATCACACTAACAGCACAATTCACAAAAGAAAAAATAAATAAATTGGATTTTATCAATTTTAAAAACGTCTGCTCTACAAACGATATTGGTAAGAAAATAAAAAGACAAGCCACAACTGGGAGAAAAGATTTGCAAATCACATATTTGATAAAGTAATTGTATTCAGAATATATAAAGAACTCTCAAACCTCAATAATTAAAAAACCATGCATGAAATGGTGCTCAAAATTATCAGTCAGCTGGGAAATGCAAATTAAAACCACAGTGAGATTCTATTGCACATCTTTTAGAATGACTAAAATAAATTTTTTTTAAATGACTTTTTAAAAGTGTTGACTACAGTATAGAGCAACCGATGCTCTCAAACATCGCTGGAGAGAGTGCAAAACTCTTTGGGAAGCAGTTTTGCAGTTTCTTATAAAGTTAAACATATACTAGCCATATGACTCCCTTCCAGAAATTTACCCAAGTGAAATAAAAACATATGTTCACACAAAAACCTGTAAGTAGATGTTTATAGAACTGTATTCCTAACTGCTAAAATCTGAGTGAAAAAAAAAAACTGTTCAACTGATGAATGGCTTAAACTGTGGTACATCAATACAACTGGATACTGCTCAACAATGAGACAGGAACAGACTACTGATTCACGCCAACAACACAGATGAATCTTAAATGCATTGTGCTGAATGAAGGAAGCCAGACTCACAAGGCTATACAGTATGATTCAATTGAGAGACATTCTGGAAAAGGCAAAACTATAAGGATAAAAAAACAAACCAGTGGTTGGGGAAAGGGCTGGACACAAGACAGCACAAGGGAAAGTTTCCGGGGTAACGACATTAACTATTCCATACGGTTGACTATGGTGGTGGGTGCACAGCTGTGTGTATCAAAAAATCACAGAAATGGAGACTGAAAGAGAATTTTACAGTATGCAAATTATACTTCAATAAGCCTGAGTTAATAAAAGTAAAGCTATTTTAGAACTCACCATCCAGGGTAGACTGTAATGGACCTATTCTTCCCATTCGCCGGAACCTCCACACATTTCTGGATGATGGTACATAGAGCTGGGTGACCTACGGGATTATCAATCCTTCTTTAGTACTTTTTTGTGCTCTATTACAAACTTCTAACTTGATAAATCTGAACAGAATTGGCATTTTAAACTTATAGGCCTCTCGCTTTGACCTCCTATCTTCTTGTTCTTTGTAGGCTACCTTTTCACGCCCTGTCTCTTACACTGGGTGTCCTTTCACATTTTTATACTGCAATTATTGTTTTCTAATGAATCCAAAAGGAATCTTATATAGATGTGTAATATCTGGACACAGTAAAATATCATAATTGCTTTAGTGGGCAAAACCCATATCACACTTAAAAAATTAAGTTTCTTACTATTATCAAATATCCAATATCTCATAATTTTTTTTTTCAATTAACGTGTTTGGATTAGGATCCAAATAAGGTTGGTACAGTACAACTACTTCTTAATACTATCTCTTAAGTTTCGTTGAATCTATAGGTTCTCCATACCCTTCATTTTTTCTCCTTGGATTTTTTTTTATGAAGAATCGGAATCATTTGTCCTGCAAAATTTCCCACGATCTGGATTTTGCTGATTGCATCCTCATGGTGTTGTTTATCATGTACCTCAAACCTCTGTATTTAGATATTAAATCTAGCAGTCTGATCAAAGTCAGATTTGATTCTTTTGGCAATAACACCTCATAGGTAGTATTGCGTTCTTGTCATCGAGAGACACATAGTGCTGGCTTGTCCTTGCCCAGATCAATAGCTACTCCAAGTACAGGTCTGTAAACTGTGACAGGTTAGAACTTGAGATAAAAAACTTGTGCCAAAATATAAATCAGTAATGTCACTAAATACATTGCTTGGTTCAGCTGACATATTTTTCCATAACAAGACTTTCTGGAATAAGGAAGCAGTTCAGTGATTTATATTCTGGCACATAATCCTTATCTTGTTGAGGGCACATAACAGTCTGTAGTACAGCAGCACCAGTCCATGAACCACACCGGCCTGGATCTTTTCCCTCATTGGAGACTGCAAAAGGGTGTTATTTAGCTCACATCATCAACTACTTGGTTAGCTGAAGTACCTTTCATAAAGGAAAGATATGATAAATGCTAATTTTTTTTTAAAAAAAACTAATATTCAAAATAATAAGGTGGTTCCTTCGCATGCTAGAAAAACGACTAATGAAGTTTTTTCTTTTTAGTGTCACCGTGTACTCACAGACGTAAACATATTTGATGGTTTAGTCTGTTGCAGTGATCACCTTTACTGATGCTCGTATTTGTCACCTCTGACAGTTAGAACTCCTTCAAGCTGGCCTTGAGTCCTTTCACACAACTGCAGTAACCTTTGGTTTCCTTGTTTTTTAGTAGGAGAGAATGTGCCATCTCATCTTGTACATTTCTTGCTCAAACCTAGAATCGGTCATTTTTCCAAGTAACTATTTCTTTTCAGTGGGAACTGTGTTTAGAGACCACAATCTAGGACCTGGAGGTGTTCACACTCCTGGATTTGTTTCTGGACCTATTCAGTGTCCAGAGCTAGAAAATACACACTTAAAGGCAAAATATATCATGAGTACACATTAATACTCTGAAACTGTCTTAAAACACAATTTTAAACCATATTTTTCTAATCTTGTTTCTTCTATACCCCTCCGCCCATCCTCTGACCCCCAACCCTAAAATTCTAAGATAAATCAAGTCACACCCTTTTTTGAATAACAAAAAACAAAACAAAACTCCATGTCCTCTGTTAATATTAAATTCATTTTTTCTATTATTGAACCTGCTTTAGATCTAGCTCTTAGTAATAAATCAAATTTGCCTCTGCTCCTTTAGACAATCAAGGATAAGATCTGTTTCCATTAAGTACTGCCCATATGTTTACTATTAATATAAAAGTAAATTTTTTTGAACCCTAAAAAGTAATCAATAGGCTTCAATATAATTTGTGGTTAAAAAGAGTAAATTAGGAGTAACAACTCAAAAAACAAACAATATTGCTATATATATTCCACTATGTGACTTAACACTTAGTAATAAAGAAGTTTAAGGTTATGGTTTAGTTATATAATAAGTAATGATTGAAAACAACTTTAAAGAACATACTCTTCTCCCCAGAAAGACAAAAGCTGAAAAATATTAACAAAAATATTAAAAAAGATCTTTCAGTAACACCTTATCTGCTTTAATATCTTCTTGTTCTGACAGCCAGTGATTTGGAGGACAAAAATTTCTTCTGGTGTCTCTGGACTTCAGCATCTTCACCAGATTGGTGATAACCTAAAGAGGATGAACAGGTCTATTCATATAAACAAGTTCAGTAACTGGAACTGCACAAAAGCAAGCAATACACCTCATCAGAAATAGAAGGAATATGATTCAACGTGACGCTGCACACTTCTTTCATCTCAGTACCTGAAAGTAAACGAGATTCAGTAATTGAGAGCTAGCCACAAACCACGAGAACCAGTTTACAGTTTCTGTCTGCCGAACACAAGAATGTATTGTAAGTACAAGGCAGTTATAGTTAATGTGCCAACAAACAGAAAATACAAATATCTATAAATGATTACTTACAAAAAAAACAAAACAAAGGAGATGACCAAGTTTAAAACACAAATTTGGACATGTATAGTTTATTTGAGCCACAATGAAAGACATCTCCAAGTGTGATAAATCTGCAAATATAACCACTGGACAAGCAAGACTGAACAATCTCAATTTTAATAGAGATTCCCCTTTTAATTCCATAATTTAGTATCTATATACAATAGAAATAAAAATATTATTTTTATAAAACAGAAATGCCAGCATGCAGGTTTCAGAAAGTTTGTGTGCCCAAGTAAAAAAGTTTAAAAAGGGTTTTTTGCAGACATCTCAGACCACTACAATGCAGACACCGCTTAGATGACACGCTCAAGAAAAGAGAAAAAATAATATTGAGCACTTTGGCCATGCAGACAGAACTACATCAGTAAGCATTCTCAAGACCCAGAATAGAACCTTTTAACTGGTGGATATTTCCTATCAGTTTAGAAGTGACATCTGTCTTGTGGCATTTAAAAGCCTATGGTAATACTATGGTGATATACTCCTTCCTGAATTCACAGAAGTTTACTGAGGTAAGCCATCAGAGGGAATTCAGAGTTATTCTTTGACCTGTGACGTTGTGGTTACTCACAAGAAAGCTGGACAAATTGAAAGTTTTATGCTTATTGTGTAGCCTAGGTGGATGGTTGTGTCTGGTTAGTCACAACAAAGTATTGTCATTGACCTAATGCGCTTGAATTCTTGTTAGTCACTCAGTTTTGTTCTCCAAAGAGTAAAAACTAAATCTTAATGAGTCATGTTACATTATTTGTGCTAGCTTAGTTTGTGACAAGTTCAGTCTGACAAGTTCAGGTCAGTCCATACAGATCATACTATACAAAAAACTCAACATATGCTCTTCCAACAGCGGAGATAGAAATACAATCCTTTGGCATGATGAAAATCATGTTATCTTTTCACTTTCAAGATCCATTATATTGATATTTTTTGTTTGTCTGAGTTTTATTTTTTCCCATACAAAAATTTATACATATACATTGTTACGTGACTCTAATGGTTCTTCCCATACTGTTGACAGCACATTCCTCCTTTCCACCCGATTCCCCATGTCCATTCAACCAGCTCCTAACCCTCTCTGCCTTCCCATCTCACCTCAGGACAGAAGCTGCTCGTTTAGTCTCTTGAATCTACTTGAGCTAAGAGGCACACTCCTCACGAGTATCACTTTATGTCCCACAGTACAGTCCAATCCTTGTCTGAAGAGTTGGCCTCAGAAACTGTTTTAGTTCTGGAATGATAGAGAATCCAGGGGCCATGCTTTCCAGGGTTCCTCCAGTTATATTGATATTTCAAATAAATTTGGATTTAATAGTTACTGTGGAGCCCTGCTGGTACAGTGGTTAAGAGCTTGGCTGCTAATCAAAAGGTCAGCAGTTCAAACTCACCAGCCACTCCTTGGAAACCCTACAGTGCAGTTCTGCTCTCTCCTACAGGGTCACTGAGAGTCGGAATTGACTTGATGGCAGCAGGTTTGGTGGTTACATTAATGGAGCCCCGGTAGTGCAGTGGTTAAGCACTTAGGTGCTAACAGAAAGGCGGGCGGTTCAAACCCACCAGCCACTCTGCAAGAGAAAGATGTGGTAGTCTGCTTCCATAAAGATTTCAGCCTTGGAAACCCTATGGGGCAATTCTACTCTGTTCTATAGGGTTGCAATGAGTTGGAATCGACTTGACAGCAAGTTTGGGTCGTGTTTTTTTTAATGTGTGTGTGGTTAAATATACCCCTTCATATATGTTATAACTGGTAACATAGGACATGCTTTCTGACAAAAAATTTATATGTATTTATTTAATCACAACCATTTATTTAGGGCTTCACATATCATCCCATTCAATTCTGACATCCCCATGAATTTACCATCTCCATTTTGCAGTTGGAAAAAAAAGAGCTTTCTTGAAGTAACTTGCTCAAGGTCATGCAACTACTAAGGGGCAGGGCCAGATCTGCCTAACTCCAGAAACCAGAATATTATCCACCTCTCCCCATTCCTCCCTATTCAATCTGTTTATGAGATCACAAGAGTAAAAAGAAACGATTTGAAGAAAATTATTTCCATGTCTATGTAACCACATTATATTATGTATATAAAGCAATTAATGTTATAATATACACCTTTTTGCATTACTATGAAATTACGCATCACAAAGTTTCAATATAGCGCATCCTCTTTCATAGTCCAAATATGAAAAAGGAAGTAATCACATATTACTTATTAAATGTCTTAGTACCAGTGGTCCTCTTTCAAAAAAAGAAGGGAAAAATAAAAAAAGACAGAGAGAAAGAAAAAGAGGAAAGGAAAAGATACAAAACTGATTTAAACCTAAGAAGATATGTCAAGGCCAGGATGTCAACAGATCTCCTTGTGGGAAAGCATGTCTTAATAATCAAATTTGACATTTAACCAAATTTGAAGATAAACCCTGGGCAGAATTTCCAGAGGAAAAAAAAAATGTGTCAAATACTGCATTTGTTATAGTATAAGTATGACTCAAATACTGCTTTTTTTTAAAAAAAGTATAAGTATGCCCCATATATCGCATGGGACATACTTATACTAGGATAACTGTTCACTGTTTATCTGAAATTGAAATTTCACTGGGCATCCTATATTTTTTATTTGCTAAATCTGGCAACACTAGTCCTAGAACAGTTCCCAAAATACTTTTTCAGAAATGTCAAATACCATACTTTAAAATTCAACTATTTAAATTACTTTTCTCCAATTTTTAATGAAAAATACAAATTTTAAGAAACATAAAAAATTAAGTGGATCCATTTATTATGTCAAAACACCTTTAAACACATTCCTTCCCTCTGAATTCATTTTCAGTATCACAATTCAGCTGCCTCACAGATATTTAGTGCTGGAAAAAAAGCAAGTTTAGGGAGATAACCGTTAAGATAACCATTTAAAAATTACACAAATTGAGGGTTGTGAAAGGAAAACAGGAGTTAACATTTTAAACCAAACAGATACCCAATGTTGAATTCAGAAAAGAGCTTTTCCTTTAATTACTTTTATCAAATATTCTAGTACAGATACGCCTACTAAAGAAGACTGTACCAAAAATGACAGACTCACAGAATTTTAGATAGAAATAGGACTTAAGTCATGGGTGAGTTCAATTTTGCAAGTTGAGATCAACGGTTAAAAAAATCTGTCCCCCAGATCTGCAGAGTTAGGCCTGTGGTTCTTAACATTAGCTGGGAGTTAACACTCACCTGGGAGTGCTGATAAAATACCCACACGTGGCCCACCACCAGCGATTCTAATTCAACTGGTCTGGGGAGGGAGCCCAAACAACAGTAGTTTTTTTAAAGTTCTCTGGGTGACTCTGATACGCAACTAGAATTGAGAACCCGTGTGTTAAGAAATAGAAGTAAATAAAAGAGCAAACAAGCAATTAGAATAACTATCTGTACCTAACTCAACATACATGATCTTAGCAGATTTTTAGTTATAAATAAAATAATATTATATTTATTGGACATGTTTAACTCTTGTCCCCCATATCATGTTCTTCCATGCTTAATCTAAATCTTGGATTATATAAACAAATCCTCAAAACTAATAAAATTATTCGAGTAAACAGAAACTGAGAAATGTACACAATTATTACACATACTCTATTATACCATTAGAATTTAAAATAGGTGATACATGTAGCCGGGCTGTGAAATTTTTAACACTAATATTAAAAAGATCAAGCAAATAGCTGCCTAGAAACCTACCGAGACCTTATAAACTTCACACTTCACAACTGTAAAAGATTATAAATTAACAGTCATTGTTTTCACAACATCCATGTGTGCTTGAAAGTTCACTGGCTAGGATGAACACAAGAAAATCTTGACTAACTGAACCTCGGGAAAATATTCTTAAGCATTACATATATTATATATTTACAGGTTAGATCAATCAAGGCTCTTGATGTTAAAATTATAACATTTCTGAATGGAGATCACTGACATTTAGTTATAACCCAAGTTCTGAAAGGCAACTAGAAGACTAAATAAAAATTTTTTATCTTAAATCTGGTATGCTTAAATAGCATTTAAGTAAGTAAAAATCAAACAGCTTAGGTAATGCTTTTAAAAAAATTAATACAAAGAATGTGAAACAGCACATAATTTAAGGGTATTTAACAGTGGTGAACGTTTTTAAATATCAAACAGGAATTTCTTAAAAACTTGATTTCATAATGAAGAAGATATAATAATGAAATATTTGAAAAACGAGGGGCAAGGATTTTAAAATTAAAACTGTAATTTGTACCGCTAAAGCACTATTTCCAAGAATATCATCTAAAAGAAGACAAGAATAATGGTTTTTCTAAACTAAATCAAAAGTTTAGGATGATTTTAGCATCTTCTGTGCTTCTGAACTCTTTAGCTTTGTTGTATGTCATTTCAATTCATTAAAATGTTCAACTATACAGTGTGATACTATAAGGTGATACTGCAAGAATAGTGAAACTGTCACAATTCATTTTTGATCCCGCTACCATGGGGCTGGAGCCCTGGTGGCACAGTGGTTAAAGAGACTGACTGCTAACCAAAAAGTCAGCAGCTTGGAAACCCTATGAGATAGTTCTACTCTGTCTTATAGGGTCGCTATGAGTCGGAATCAACTCGACAGCACTAGCTTCGGTTTTAGTTTACCATAGGGCCTAGCAGAGAACAGGCATTCAGTGTTTGTGGAATGAGTTCTGTGTTTGATAGTAAGAAAATCCTAATCTATGATAATTTATTTAAAATATATAAAGCATTTTTAAGTTAGGAAGTTGTGAAATAACCCGAAACTGGTTACGGCTGTCAAAAGGTGAATCAAGTTTTAGTTTATATAGCCCTAAATTATCACTTGTTAAAGATAATAAAAACAACCGTATTCTCAAGCGCACGTTTAAAATACTACAAAATTACTTCTTAAAGTATTCATTTTGTTTAGTAGTGAAAATACAAAAACAAAAAAACCAACCCTCAAAGACAGAAAAGGATATGGCACAGCTCAATAAGAACAAAATAAGGGTATATTGTTTGCATCATTTTTCCAACTCTTCAGGGTAAATGATTAACATTGAGAGTCACATCCCATCATTAAAGTCTTTTTAAAAAGACTTTTTGAAAATGAAAAATACAAATAACCCATTAAGAAAGTAAAAACCATTCATAATACCATCCTATTTTTTTCTTCACTAAAAATGTATCTAAGGCCGGCATGAAAGCCTCCCTCTTGGTTCCTCCTATTACACCATCCTTTGAGGTAACTCCTGTTAACTATATGGTAGCTGCACACAAAAGAAATATCAAAACAAGATTTCCTTTCTCTTTACAGAGCTAAAGCAATTATAGCTATAAATTAAACTTCAGGATGAGTTTATAAATTTGATAAATGCATAAACTGTTTTAGCAGTGTCAATGCAGGGCTTAGAAACTGACCTCAATTCTTATACTGACAAAGAAAGATGACTCTATCCACTTAAAATTCTATGTTCTGCGACCAGCCAGCAGAACCTCTCACACAAATTAGTTCAGGAGGACCATTATAATATTGGAAAATGAAAACAGTTGGTGCTTGAAGGAGTCAGGTCATATCATCTGCAGTTCTGTCAAAATCAATGGAAGGTAGGCAATCATTGGCAAAATGTTTTTACCTTCTTTGGTTGATTCTACATTGAATTCTTCAACTCAAATTTGGCACTACTGGACTATATAAAAAAATGCTGATAAAATTTCATTTTAATACTTTTCAGAGAGGTATGTAGAGTAGCAGCTGAGTTCAAACTCTGGTTCTATTACCTACTAACTGTGTGACCTCATTTGTAAAATGGTGATGATTATAGTTATCTTCTTCACAGGACTGCTGTGAGTACTAAATGAATTAATACATGTTAAGCTCTTAGAATACTACCTGGACCATAGTAAGCACTCAGGTGTAAGTTTTTATTATTTGACATTAAAGATACTTTTTTCTTAAAAGAAAAACTAACAGCAGTTGATTCCTTTTCCACTCAGACTATGCCTGGATTTTTAAACTAATTTTAGGACTCAGCTCAATAGCAAGTAGTATAATTTTTTTATTGTTGTTGTTAAAGAACAGAAATCCTATACAGTTTTGTCTTCAAAACAATTCTGTTCAAACTCAAAATGTCATTGTAACAAGTCAATTTCAAACCTAAGAAAAATCCATACCAAAACAAGTGAACTTTCACCTGGATTCTTAAAACCCCCAATGATCTATAAATTGGTAGTGAGCCATTTTGAGACATAAGAAAAAATCCTACAACAAAATATTCACTTAATGTTTAAGCAAAACAAAATAAAGCTGGGGGAAAACATTTTATATAGCATTATTAAATTCAGAGATTTCCAGGTTCAAAAGATAAGCCTGTCACATGAAAATTATGAAAGTCTCAAAGGTGCTATAAAACAAAGAAATTATCTGATAGTGTACACACAACCTGATAGCCTACATAATGAAAAGCTTTATTAACGAGGATCCCAGAGTCTAATTAAATACTTAATGGAAAACACACATGCTACCATAAAACCCATATCCAGGAAAAGCTTACATAAGAATTACACAGTAAAATCTGCCAGAGCTGGAACCTGTGTAAGATGGAAACCTGTGAGAGAAACCAAAACCCAAACCCGTTGCCGTGGAGTTGATTCCAACTCATAGCGACCCTACAGGACAGAGTAGAACTGCCCCATAGGGTTTCCAGGGAGTGCCTGGTGGATTCCAGCTGCCAACTTTTTGTTCATCAGCTGTAGCTCTTAACCACTACACCACCAGGGTTTCCTGTCAGAGGAGGAAAACTCAAATATCTTCCACTAAAACGAGCAACAGAAAAGTGGTAAGACTGTACCCTGCCAAAGGTGGAAACCTTGTAAGAAACAGACACACAAGGCAGCCCCATCAAGTTGCAGCTCTCACAGGTTTCGCTATAAGTTGTAAATAGGTGAAATAGCTTATTTTTAACTTAGAAAAGTTGCAAGATTGTCAATCTTTAAGAATGGATATATTAATGTGACCTTTAAAGTTTATTTAGGAATATAGAGACAGGTAATTAAAATAAATTTTGCAAACATATATTACACCAATCTGCACAAATTATAAATTCAATGATGCATTAGTACTGTATTCAGTGCAATCAAAACATTATCAGTTACTCTCACTACTACTAATGCTCATGCTCATAAGTGAAATGTGCTGTAAAATCAGGCAGAATGGGCTGGATAGAGACTATCGTGGACTTGTAGAATGAATAAGCATTCCTTAATTAGCCCATCAGGTTAAGTGCAAGCATTAATGGGCCTTTCCTAAAGTCTGGCTTGACATCTTTCTCCAAACATGGCCAAGAAGAAAGTTCCATTAGCAATATTAATACAAGCTTAGTTGATCATTTTCATTCAATTAACTTCTTTCAATTAAATAGATAGCTTGACAAAAGCAGTGATAAAAGACCTAAAGGGACAGCTGATGACTCGAACTGAGCATTAGTGTGTGAGAGGTCGCTAGTATTAAACGGACTGTAAATCTAGCATTCAATTTGGAAAATGCATTTCTTCTGCTCTCACTCCTTTAATGAGCAATTTTAGCTGACTAGATGTGTTTGCTGCAGAAATTTCATGGAAAGTCAAGCACCCTTTTTCTTTTCTTTTTTTCTACCCAGTAGTTATATTCTCAGTGGCGGTGGTTTCCTGCCAACATTCCAGCCACAGCAACTCATAACTTCTCTTCCTGCCATGGTTAAAAATGAAGATATTTTGAAATAACTTATATTCAACTTGCATTAAATTAATGAACTTACTCCACCTTTGTTAATCAATTTTTTAAAAGATTCAAAAAAATAATAAAATCTTTAAGAGATCTTTTAGTGAAAAATAAAAAAGAAACATCATAGAAGCATTTAAATTTTTTATTTATACTTTACCTTATCACAAAAAATTTACAAAAAAGACAAATGTAACAATATAAAAATGTTTTTGAAGTGAGGCAAATGTAAAATAGTTTTCCAAAATGAAAATTATGCCTGAAACAAACCTGTATTTTTCTTCTGATATGAATCAAATCAAAACAAATTTGAACGTTATTTGACCTCAGTAAACAAAATATATATATAATATACTTTATACCTTAAATAACTGAATCCATCGTTTTTGTTCCATCTGTATACACTGTTGCATTTCAGAATTAGTAGTAACTCCAATACTTTGAAATGCTATAACATATTCTTCTCGAACTTCTGGTTTTGTTTCCGGATAAGCCAGCTTGATGATCCCTAAGCATGCATCTCGAAGGCATCGAGATAACATTATTAGCTCTTCTAAAGTAAAAGGCATCATTGATGATTGTCTTTGACCTACAACTGAAAAACATAATCCAGTTTTCTAACAAATTCATTTCTCAATACATATTGAAAGGTTAAGACTTAACATTTTCTATACAGTCTGTGAAAACTGATAGGCCATGGGGCCAACAACAAATTCTTACCTTCAATAGGATCACCGAAGAATTCATTATCATGTATGGAAATTAATGAATGACTAAACAAAGAGCTAAAAAGATAAAAGAGTGGGATGATTCGACTAGAATCTTCAAAAGACATAGGAGAACCCCTTGATATCACCTGAAGCAATGGTACCATAGACCTGGAATTGGGGAAAGGGAGAAAAAAATGATTCTAAGATTAGTTTTAGTTTAGGAACTAATTAAGACATGACAGCAGACAAATATAATCAGGGAAGATGACATTTACATAGACAAGGCAAGGTCACTGTAAGGATCTAGGTCAATAAATAGTATAGATTAAAGAAAATAGCGCACCAACCCACTACCGTTTACTGAAGAGCTAGCTACCTATGTCATTCAGATCATTTTAGTTACTGAGAATGAGGCAGTGGCCCCAAGGCTAAGACCCTAGGAAGAACATTACAGTAGCAATGCCACTATTAAAGACATACTTTACTTTGATGATGAAACTGTCCTCCCTCTACTTAACAATTTAACAAAGGCAGATCATTCTGGTCTCATGAAAAATTTATCCAGCCATGTATATTTAGGAATGTACAAAACAGTTTAATATCAAACTCAAATTAGAACCTTTAAAAAAAAAGTTTTCACTTTTCTACATTGGGCCTTATTTCTGTTGTGTAAACTTATTCACTAGCTCTTCTTACTGCTAAGTCAAGTTACCGCCGGAGAAGATGCGCCAGAGTCCTGCCTCTACTCTAAAGGAAGGCAGGTGTTTATAGATCTTTACCGTCTCTTTTACCTATCAACAGCTGTGATTCACTACAGTTACTTCTCTCACCCAGAACTTGTTCCTTTTCTCTCTCAGTTAAAGCTGGCTCTTTGTCTTATTCAAAATTCAGCTACTAGAGGTTCGGTTGTAAGCTCTTTTCCAACTATAAGGCCCCAGGTCTCCTACAGCAAGTCAAACCAATCCCGGGTTAACAGATGTTACACCCTCTTATCTCTTTCCATATATGTTTACACTTTGAATATCTGTTTCCACAAAACTATATTCTACATATATAATTATATATGTATGTATATATAAAACTACATTTAAAATAAGATATATATTAGATGAGATGTGGCCAGGATCCACAAATTACCAGCCAGCTGGCTACCACTGCCAAAAGTTATGCAAGAGAGCAAAGCAGAGGGTAAGGCCAGACAAATGTCCCCTTTACTACTAGCTGGGGTTGGGTGAACTTGGATGAGACACATGGAGCTCTAAGATCTCCTTGGTGCACAGTTCAGGGAAAGGCACTGCCATCAAAGATGCTTTGAGAACAGGGAACCCAGATCTGTAGCCCTTAATGTTCAAATACATCTCATTCCTATTTGTAGTGACAATGCTTAGCACTTAGCACTGTGCTGACTGAATCACTGAATCACACTAAAAATGTAGTAGTGATATATGAAAAAAGACAAAGTACAACTGTCCTACACCTCACTGCCAAAGCCAAGATGACAGAAAAAGGCTGTTTAAATGGAGGATAAAAGAGGCATGGGGGCTGCCTTAACTGCACAATGGTTGCTTCTTTTAAACTGCCAAGTCCTGTAAGAACAGGAACCCTCTTCTATTTTCTGAGTTACTCCCCACCATGCCTAGTACTGGGCCATCCACACAATGGTATTCAGTAAAAATTCTGCTGACATACAGAAGAAAAAAAGTTTAATGTCATACGTTTTGTTGATATTAATAAAAAATAATGGGCTGTACCTTTTAGTTCCCTTGCCACTAAATGCAGAACTATAAAAATAATAGGTAATATTGATGAATACATACTATTTAGAGGAACACTTTAGTTACATGGTACAGGCAGAGTTAACCAGTTGCAATGTGGAGAAAGTGTTTCTTGAATCTAAAAAAGTGGTAAACCAGCTTTCAGCTGTTATTCCTGCAGATAATCCTTGTACTTAAAATCCTTATCACCATTTCATCATCATAATCATCTGTTATGTACAAATATACCGGTATGCATAAAGCCCTTATATATGACACTGTAAAAAAGATTCTGGCAATTAACCAACATTAATTTATTTGTTCTCTTTAAGCCTCTGTAAAGTAAGCAACAGGAATTAATCATATTCATTTCAATGATAGAAAATTTAGTTAGCAAGAAGGGTCAAGATATCTGACTATGGTCCCACCCAGCCAGGGCTTAAATGAAACATCCCTATTTATTTACAGATAATAATAAACAATGTTAGCCTAAGGAGTCAAAAGGACTAAATAAATAACCATGGGGCTCACTGAACAGGCAGATGGCAGAGGAGCAAAACATATGTCATGTTTTGGTAAAGGGGTGTCTAATTGAAAATTGGCTGGAAGTTCCTTCATTTTCAGCAAAGAGGAAATTGGCTGATTTCAATAGCAAACATTAAGAACTTCGTACATGAATTAAAATATTATTTGCAAGATGCGTGATGTACTGAAAAAAGTTGCTAACTATCTATTTGGAGATAGTCTAATGTGTAGTCCTGCTTGACTGGGGCAAGAAACAGTGTTTCAGTTATGATCCACAAACCATCTGTATCAAAATCACCTGACCTGCTTATTAAGTAGGCAGATTCCACTAAACCAAACTCTTTGGAACAGAAGAACGGAATATGCGCTTTAACATGCTCCCCTGATGATCTTTACGCACACTAAAACTTAAGAATCCCTGCAATTCAAGTCTTGCTATCAAACTATTTTCAAATTAAACTCAGTGTCATTTCCAGAAAATAAGGCATTTCATTCCCAAGAGTAAATACGATGAGATTTATATATATATATATATATATATATATACACACACACACATATATATAGGAAAATTGGATTGTATTAATAAACTCTAATTTTTTTGAAGGACTTTATTCACTGGTACTCCCAGTATCTAAAAACAGTATCTTGAACACGGGAAGGATTCAATAAATATTTACTGACTGGATAAATGAACAAACATTATATCACTTTTAAAAGAACACATCATATTGCGGTGTGTTCAGATCTGAATTGTTTAATTTTTACTATTACTTAGTATAAACTATTTTAAAAAACAAGTACAAAGAAACTCAAATTTTCAAACTGTCTTTTAAGAAATGAGTTTTAAAAAATTTGTATAACTTTACCAACTTATAAAATAATATTAACAATTTAATTAATAATATCCCATTTTTCTTTCACACATCATGACTCCATTTCCTTATCAGGAGACAAATGCCATAAACAAATAAGCAACCACCAGGCAGAACTATGACAGTATCTCTGTTGCTAAGTTGGGACACTTATACAGGCAAATGGTAATTTCCTGTCCTAATGATTCCCAATCTCCTTTGGCCCTAAACAAACCTGTCATTCATGGAAGCCAAGGTCGGCACAGTCGTAAGTGGCTGAAATGCAAAAACAAAACAACCACCTAAAATATTATATTTTTAATTTAAAAATAAAAGGACAGAAAAGAATTTTTCTAGACATTCAGTGCCTCTAGGTTTCTCATATCTCTGATTTCTACCACTGACTTGTTGATACAAGATAATCACTTAACCTTGATGAGTTTCATCAGTTGCAGGGGCATCAATAAAACTCCCTTTACTCATTGAAAATTCATTAAAAATTAAATGAAAACACATGGAAGCAATTCAACGTAATGCTGTTAATAAACTGACATTCCTCTTTTACCCTTTTATTAGTAAGATTAGTTTTGTAGATGACTAACAGTTCCATTCACACAGGGGTCAAGTGATAGAAAATATTTTAATAAACAAGTACAAAGAAACTCAAATCTTCAAATCGTCTTTTAAGAAATTAGTTTTTAAAAGTTTGTATAATTTCATCAACTTATAAAATAATCATAAAATTATATAATTGTGAAATGTGATGATCTTTTTCTCTACTGAAAAGCTCAAGATCTAGAAATCTCAATACAAGATTTTCCAGTTCCACTAACATGTCAGAAACCAAAGCAGACTGCAGATGAGTATATATTTAAATTTCTCCTTCCCTCAGAAGGAGGCCTGGGTGGTGCAGTGGTTAAGAGCTCGGCTGCTAACCAAAAGGTCGGCAGTTCTAATCTACCAGCTACTCCTTCAAAACCCTATGGGGCGGTTCTACTCTGTCCTACAGGGTCACTAGGAATCAAAATCGACTTGACGGCAACGGATTTTCCCTCAAAAAAAAAAAAATATATATATATACATATTTCTTCCAACCTTTAGTGTCTAGAAACAAAACCCTGCCTTCCAAACTGCTGACCCTAAAACCTGAGACACATCTTTACTTCATGGGATGACACATGGCTCACAGTAGTTAACAATGGTGACTGCTGTTACTATTATAGTTAGCACCATCTGAGCTGCTTTTTGGAAGTTCAGTGTTCAATTAACTGAGTTACACACTTCATCTTTTCATATTAAATATGGACTAGCTTAGACTTCTGAACAGAGGGGAACTTCAACAACATGCTAAAGGGCTAAGTCCATTTACCAGGAAGGATTTTTGAATATGAAATCTCTGCTTATTACACATTCAATTAAAATGTCCAGATGAAAGATTCTAGCCTTCAAATTACAAAATAATTCATATATGAAAAACTATTTCAACAAAAGTTTTTTTTTAACAAAACCAAAGTCTACCCTATTTTATTGGTTTTAATGTTTGCAAAGGTGTTAAATATGCTTCATATCTATATTTTCACTATCAAAAAAAGAAAGTCATATGAGGAAAAAAAATTTCAAATGTCTAGTTTTAAAAAATGGCTAGAATTTTAAAACATATTTACATTCAGATAAAGCCATATTCTTAATAATATATACAGATAAATATTTGTAAAAGTAGGCTTTAATTTTTTTGTGGAAATGAGACTATCTAGAAATTTTCTTCTAATATGAAACAAACTAAGTAAGAACAGTACTTACAATCACCTTCTTACAATATTTTTAAATTAGGCTGCCACTTTTCATGCCTTGAAGTTCAACTCGTAAGTCTGTATAAACATACCCTGTGATCATGCGTGTTGTCATAGAAGATATTAGAAACCAAAGATGTCTCAGGAACCTGGCATTAAAGGCTAGACTGTAGAGAAGCCTAAAAAGAGGAGTGGGAAAAATACGTAAGAGGAGGCACCTGTTCATGCAGTACATTTCTTTTTTAAAAATAAAAAGCTATAAAGATAATGTACAATTTAGAAAATATTCATATTAACACACAAATAATAGCATGCTTCCTATAACAGACTGCTGGATAACTTAGAAATATTCTTTGTACCCTAAGTACTGGAAGGCATCATTCTACCTTTATACTACAGAGCTAAGAAAACCATAAGATCTTGCTCTGATATGCAGCAAAAAATATAAAGGTATAGGTTGTTTTGAAGTCCAACTTGAAGTTGTTCCCCCTCTGACTATGTATCTCAATATATCAATACACTATAATATTCTGCATTATTAATATTACCATTAGTAACATACACTTAAAATTTCTAAAATATTTACTGACTGGTTACAAATCACCATTCTTTAAACAAACACATAAAAATACGTTTTTTTAATGTTCACTTCAAAAAATAATATAAAAGTATATTTTAAACTTTTTTTTTTAAAACCCCTCCTCTACAATATCAATATGATTAAAAAGACTAAAGAACTCTGTGGATAAAGGGTAAAAGTTTAACATTAAACCAGCTCTATGTTGTATACTTTGTTGTTGTTTGCCTTCTAATCGATTCCAACTCATAGCAACCCGTTTCGGTTAGCAGCTGGAGCCCTCGTGGCGCAACAGTTCAGCACTGGTTGCTAACCGAGAGGTTGGTGTTTCGAATCCACCCAGTGGCTTCCGCGGGAGAAAATGCCTGGCAATCTGCTCCTGTAAAAGTTACAGCCTAGGAAATGCTATAGGGCAGTTACACTCTGTCACATGTGGTCACTATGAATCGAAACTGACCCGACAGCACCCAACAACATGTTGTATACTTATTTCTGTAATAGGATCCACCTTCTAGTCACAATGTTATAATCATTTAACCAACAACCTTTTTATTTCTTCAGGAAAAAAACTTGCATAAACACCCCCACCCCCACCCCACCAGTGGCTTAAAACAACACAATTTTATTATTTTACAGTTTTGTAGTACAAAATTTTAGTAATCTCACTGGACTAAAATCAACGTGTCAGCAGGGCTGTATTCCTTTCTGGAGGCTTTAGGGGATCCATTTCTGTGCTTTTTATTGTTTCTAGAGGCTGCCCACATTCCTTGGCTCACGGCCTCCCTTCCTCTATCTCTGAATCCAGTAAAGGTGGACCAAGTGCTGTATCTCTCTGATTCTCTGTAGCTGAGAGCGAGCCTCCACTTTTAAGGAATCATGTGATTAGATCGAGTCCACCTGGATAATACAGGATAATCTCTCCATCTCAAAGTCATTAACCTTAATCATATTTGCAAAGTCCCTTTTGTCAATTAAACTGACATAGTCACAAGTTCTGAGCAGGGGCGGATTACTCAACAGGCAAGGTAAGCATGGTGCTTACCTTGCCTACCAGATTATCTATAGTTATCAATTTCACTTTTTTATGATATCAAAGATTCTGCTTCTGAACAACACACAAAAAAAGACATCAAAAGGACAGCACTAAACTCATACCTGTCAATAATTACGCTGAATGTAAATGGACTAAATGCACCAATAAAGAGACAGAGAGTGGCAGATTGGATAAAAAAAACACAATCCGTCTATATGCTGCCTATAAGAAACACACCTTAGACTTAAAGATACAAACTAAAAAAAAAGGATGCAAAAAGTGTATCAAGCAACCAACACTCAAAAAAGAGCAGGAGTGGCAACATTAATCTCTGACAAAACAGACTTTAAAGTAAAATCTACCACAAAGGATAAGGAAGGACACTATATAACGATTAAAGGGTCAATACTCCAGGAGGACATAACTATAATAAATATTTATGCACCCAACGACAGGGCTCTAAAATACATAAAACAAATTCTGACAGCACTGAAAAGAGAGTTAGACAGCTCCACAATAGTACTAGGAGACTTCAATACACCACTTTCAGTGAAGAACAGAACATCCAGAAAGAAGCTCAAAAAAGACACGGAACAGCTAAATACTACAATCAACTAACTTGATCTCATAGACATATATCGAACACTCAACCCAACAGCAGCCAAGTATACTTTCTTTTCCAACACACATGGAACATTCTCCAGAACAGACCACATATTAGGCCATAAAGCAAGCCTTAACAAAATCCAAAGCATCGAAATATTACAAAGCATCTTTTCTGACCATAAAGCCATAAAAGCAGAAATCAATAACAGAAAAAGGAAAAAAAATCAAACACATGGAAACCGAACAACACCTTGCTCAAAAACTGCTGGGTTATACAAAGATTCTCCTTCTACGTATGACTAGCATCTGTCTCTCTCCCAACCCCACGGTACCTTCCTACAGAATCAAAGCCTCTTTTCACATTTACAATCCCTGATAGATGATCCAGATCTGTAAGTAAGCTCAAGTAAGCCCATGCTTACCTTGCTTATTGAATAATCCGCCCCTGATTCTGAGGATTAGGGTGTTGACATATTTCGGGCACATTATTCTGCCTACCACAGGAGTGGGGGCGGGGGGATGACATGCCAACTAGTGGGGTGGAGGCTCAGCTCCCTGCTGGACATCGCTGACACAAGGTGGATGGAGTTCAGTCTAGTGGTGACTAGCCTGCCCCCACCATCTTGTGAAGTCCCTTTGCTGCTATGGCAGGTGGAGGCTTGGCTTATCCAGGGGCCCATACCACCCTGGCAGAGGATCAGAGCACTGTCTCAGTCCCCGGGCAGGGAATGAAAGATCAGCTGCCCGTGTGCTCTGGCTGACACCATCTAGAGGTAGAAAGAAAGTAACTCCTGCTTCTGCAGGTTGGGCATAGATTAGCTCACTGCAGTTCCGTGCATAAACATTTTTTGAAGTGCAGGAGTCAAAAATCAACTTTCAGTATATGTAAGACTAAATAATAAGACTAAATAACAGTGAAAAAGGCTTAGGATGGTAGGAAAACATGGTTTTGAGAAAAGAATGTGATCTTAGTAGAAACATTTTAAAAGAACAAGAAAGTAGAATAACAATAAAAAAATTGGTTTAGTAGGCAGAACTAAATAATTTAAAAGTTTTCACTGTGGAAATAGAGAATGTATTAGGAATCATCCTGGAATGAAAACTAAAATATAAAAATATAATAAGAGCAAAATTCCAGTTTTGAGTATCAATATATCATCTAGTCTTATATGCTTTTTGTGGGGTGCTGAATTTAACATAGAATCATCAGATTTTCAAGTTTAGGAGAACTAGAAGACCATATTTTGTTACAGCTCCTTTCCTTTTACAGACAAAGAAAAGAGTTAACTAGTCATTTGGCTGCCAAGGTTATAGAGCTAGCTTGTGGCAGGGCAAGTACTACTAGAACCCATGGTTCCTGAGTAACAGTGGGCTATTCTAACTACTCAACCATGGAGGCTCCTACA
Organism: Trichechus manatus latirostris; assembly: GCF_000243295.1. Lineage (NCBI taxonomy): Eukaryota > Metazoa > Chordata > Mammalia > Sirenia > Trichechidae > Trichechus > Trichechus manatus. Next base: position 21,918,111 of record NW_004443956.1, on the reverse strand, counting down.
CTCAAAGGTCTAAAACCCAAAACCTATTGCCATCGAGCTGGTGGGTTTGAACTGCTTTGGTTAACAGCTGAGTGTTTAACCACTGTACCACCAGGGCTCTCCAGAGGACTAGTCCTTGTCATTTGTTCAGACCATTTGCAGTTCCTTTCACGAGAAGTGGCCATTAACAGTAATTTGATGATCTGACTAAATAAAAACAGTATATAGTGTGTAGCCACAATTCTCTATGAATTTAATTACTGTAAAAGATGTGACTTTATGATGAAAAACAGGTATATCTTGTATTTATCTAAGTATAATAAAAACATTTTAATAAACTAAATTTTACACTAATTGTGTTAATTAAAATGCACATGGTAGAAATGAGCAAAGCTTAGAAAAATAAGTCCCTTTCACTTAAAAAAAAAGTCAACTATGATTGACCTACTATTTTCCTGCATTCAATCCAAAATATCAGACGAATTCTTCAGGATCAGCATTTTTCTGGAGCCGCAAGAGGCATTACGGAGAAATGGTTAGAAAAAAATTTTCCATTCTTATTTTAGCATGGTGCATTTTGAGATGTCCAAATGGTATTAAGAGTAGAACCATAAAAAAAAAAATGTTGAGTATGAAAGCTATGTGTAATCTACCCAGAACTATGAAATCTCAGGCTAGAGTCTTTAGATTTAGCCTAACCACCTTGAATGTAGATAAAAATATCTGAGAATGAAGAGAACACTGAAAACAAAATTAGTGAAAATAAAATCAGAGATACTTACAACTAGACATTAGCTCTAATACTCTCAGGAGTATTAGTCTCAGGAAAACGCCAAACACGTTGGAGTCAACCTTGACTTTGCTTTTTTCTCATGCCCTACATCAAAGACCCACAAATTCTGTTGGGTTTACCTTAAAAAACGTATCCAGAATCTGACTTCTTTTCACCTTTATCAGCCCAGCCATCCATGCCTCACCTAGACTCTGGCTTAGCCTAACTGGCCTGCTTTTACCCTACTTCCCTACAACTTACTCTTCACACAGCAGCCAGAGTGATCCTTTTCACAGTAAGTCAGAGAATATCATTCCACACTCTAAACCTGTCCATCAGAGTAAGTCAAAGTCCTACCAGTGGCCTACAAGGCAACTTTCTGACCTAAGCATCTATCGCTCCTACCTAGAACTTTCTCTCTCTGCTCTGGCCACAGTGGCCTCTTTGCTGTTCTCCCAACACAACAAGCACACCCAGCTTTAGAGCTGTTTCATTTCCCAGGATGTTTTTCCCCCAGATACATGCATGGCTAGCTCCTTGGCTTCATCCAGGTCTCTGCTGAAATATCATCTATCGGAGAGGCCTTCTCTGCTCATCCTATCTATAAAAGCAAACACACACAACTACTCCTACCATTCTCTATCCTTTAACCTTGCCTGATTTTTGTTACTGTCTCTCCTCTGTTAGATGTAAATTCCACGTAATGAGATTGTGTGTGCACAAGCACACCCGTGAGCACTGCACTATCCTCAACATCTAGAACAATGGCCAGCACATTGTTGACACTCAAAAATATGCATGAACGTATGCTGAATTAAGTAAGGAACTTTATAAATTCTTTCCCTGGTCAACTTCTGAAAACAAGAAGCAGAGCAAAGCTGGGAAAATGCAGATTTCTAGACAACTCAGGGGTGAAAAACAATCATAAATGTACTGGACGGAAGTCACTGAAGACTAGGATTCAGAAATACTAGAACTCTAGGTAAGAATCAAATCATTAAATATTTAAAGCTCAGGATTCTACAGTTTTATCTATATGAATAATTTTATTTGTGTAGACTATATATATTCTGATAAAATATTTGTAGTAAATTAATTTTTCTTTTTCTCTAAGCAAATACCAAGACCTCAAATTTCTATATATAAATAAAACACTACACCAAACTTTACTGGGATCATACAGTAGACGTGGCTTTTTTAACTAATTGTAACTACAAATGTGACCACAGAGTCCCATAACTTTGAATTCCACTGATGTAGCAGATGGACCACTGAACCAATGAATCATTAATCATTTCATGAAAAAGACTAGTAATATTCTGGGTAACTAATAATTTGGAATCTTTATATACTTAAAGCTTTCCAATTACTCCCAGAAGAAAAATCTGCCCACGTTTCCAAATAATTCACTCTACTGCTCCATTTTTTGGGGGGCAAAACTCCCTTCCCCTGATGTATTAATTTACAATATTTCTATTTCATGGCCAGGTCCTACAGTGTTAGAAAACAAATTCGGCAATATAGTCATAATAAAAACATACTTCGCAGAATTCTCAAGACTTTTTAGTACTTCAAATATCAGGTAGGCTAAAAGCAATGTCTTCCTCAGAAAAAAAGGAAGTTTTAAACTACATGAACTTTGAGGTCTTTCTCAGCTCAAAACTTTTATGACTCTATGAAAGTGTGTGTTATGTTTGGCATAGGTACATACTGTGAAAAAGTGGGTAACAATAATAATTCCATAGCAAAGCTCAAATGGTTACACGTCTCAAAATTAAATTGAGGAAAAAATTCTGAATGGATCAATGAAAAATTATACTAACAAAATAAGTTAAAGGAGATAAACGAATGCACTTTCCTTGTCATTAATGTCTAAGCGAATTTTCAGTTAAAAAAAAAAAAAGACTACAGGACTTCCAGGCAACATGGCACTATAGTCAGAAGCACCATGCCGTCCCTCCACAGCAAAGATCCAAAAAACTAAGTCAAACAGAGTCACACGTCAATTCTGAAATCCTAAGCATCAAATGAAGAGATTACAAACTCAGCCAAGGACTGAATGGAATAATAAACTGACAGAGAACAGAGAGTGAGGAGAGATATATGCGAAGGTCCCCTATCAGCTACCACAGCACGGATCTGCCATCTTGGACTCCTATCGGAGATCAACAAACAGGGGGAACGAGAAAGCAGCTTCACAGATCTTCCAGTAGGAGACAGAACAACCGGTAACCAGCGATATATGCTTTTCCACCCCCCACCCTTCTTCACCCCCACTCGGCCTCCCCTGCTTCACGCAGCCACAGTCTCTTAGCCAGGAAGCACCGGTTTCACGCTGGTGTTGCTTGGATTTCACCCACCCGCGCTGGCCGGCTCCGAGTGCCATTTGTTGGCTGCTGGTGTTGCTTTTTTCTGCTTCTTTAGATGTCTTCTTTACTGTTCCCAACCTCCCCCTCCTTTCTCTCAAATAACTGGCTCTGTACGCCATCTTTACTCCTCCCTGAAAGGCTGTGAAACTGCTTCCTGGCCTATGCCGCTACCCTGGTGGGAACCCTGGAGCTTTTTGTTCGTTTGCTCTGATTTGTTCTGTTTTGATTTGTTTGTTTCTTTTCTTTTTCTTTTCTCAGCTTAGGAGCCCCTTCTACCCGGGCAGCACCCCATGGCTTAGAAGCTATACCCTTACTCTGCACAGACGCAAAGGGACATAAATGGGGGCATTTCTTTTTTCTTGGTTCTTTGTTTTCTTCTCTCTCTTATTCCCTTTTTGTCTTTCTTTATTTCCAGTTTCTCGATTTACGCATTTTTTTCTTTTACCCTTTTTCTTTTTTTTTCTTTTTGTTTTCCCACATTTATCAGTCTCTCATCTCTCCACTCCAATAGCAAGCTCCCTCAGCACTCTTTTTTGTTTGTGTGTATGTTTTTGGCTCCTGTTCTGCTCTCCTCTGTTTCGTCTTTCCCATACCCATCTTAGCTCCACATATCATAATGTACCCCCCGACTCCTGCCTTCCTGCACCGTGCGCTGAACAACACACTCCTAAGCAACACAGGCACAGCCTACTGGAACCTGCCCTGCACTGATTCCCAGACTGCACTGTCAGCCTTAGTAAATGCCACAAACAACCCATCCCAGCAACACCCCTTCAACTGGACCTACCCTGCTGTACCATACCTGAGTGACTGACACTGCCCATTGGAGAAGGAGGTGAAAAGCATTGTGCCCACATAGGAGCAAACAACAAAGAACACACATAGCCCCTGCTCAGGCATAACCAAATAAAACAAAAAAGCAGGACAAAACAAACAAATTTACAACCAATAAACAAGGAAAGTAACTACAGAATGCCCCAAAGACAGCAGACAATATCAAAACATATACAAAAACAGGACACGATGGTTCCAGTAGGTGTCAAAAATAAAACACCAGACGACTTTCCAGTAGAAGAAAATGGACTAGAACTGATAAGGAATTCAAATCTCTCTAATATTCAGAATTATCCAAGAGTAGAAGTGAAAAGCAGACAAAAATGAGGAAAAAGTACACAAGTTAACGGAAAAGGCAGACAAATTCATGGAAAATACAAACAAAAAATGGAAGAATTCAAGAAAATAATACAGGAAGAAGATGCTAAAATAAAATCACAACTAGAAATCATACAAAAACAACAACTAGAAATCCAAAAGATAAACAACAAGATTTCAGAAATGGACAGTGTCATAGAAGGGCTGAGGAGCAGGTTTGAAACGATGGAAGATAGGATCAGCGAAATTGAAGACAAACGCTTGGATACAACTCTGTTAGAGGAAAAATCAGAAAAAAGAACGAGGAAAGATGAAGAAACCCTAAGGATTAAGCGGGATACAATCAAAAGCAAAAATATGCAAGTGATCGGAGTTCCAGAACAGTGGGAGAAAACAGAAAACACAGAGAGGATCATTGAAAAACTGCTGACAAAAAACTTCCCCAATATCATGAAATATGAAAAGCTGACCATCCAAGAAGCTCAATGAACCCCATATAGGATAGACCCCAAAAGAAAATCACCAAGGCGTATCATACTCACACTCGCTAAAACCAAAGACAAACAAAGAATCCTGAGAGCAGCTCGAGAAAAACAAAAAGTCACATATAGAGGATAAACAATAAGACTAAGCTTGGATTATC
>NW_004443956.1:21911532-21913096 GCF_000243295.1 Trichechus manatus latirostris | reverse complement strand
AAACAATAAGACTAAGCTTGGATTATCCGGCAGAAACCATAAGGCAAGAAGGCAATAGGATGATATATATAAAACCTTGAAAGAAAAAAATTGCCAGCCAAGAATAATATACCCTGCAAAACTCTCATTCAAATATGATGGTGAAATTAGGTCATTTCCAGAAAAACAGGAATTAAGGGCCTGTGTAAAAACCAAACCAAACTTACAAGACTTAGTAAAGGGAGTCCTTCCATCTGAGAACAAACAACATCAGACCATAGGCTGAATATAGGACACAGGATTGTACTAGTCAGATACCAACCTAGGAAATGAACTCTAAAGGACTACCCATAACCAAAAGAACTACAACAGGGAAACAGGGAGGTTAATCTGTGAATGACAACAGCATCGGAACAATAAAAGACGGAATAAACGGTATAGGGATGGAACCTTCTAATGGAGAGGCAGGCAGGGCAATACCAAGCAATAACAGACTGGTTCAAACCTAGGAAGATAAGGGTAAATTTCAAGGTAACCACAAAAAAAGTCAATAAACCTATTCATCAAAATAAAAAATAAAAACATAATGTCTCAGTAAAAACGAAATCTACAAAAACAAAAGAAACGAAAAAAAAAAAATCCACAAACAAAAGGAACTCAGCACAGAAGAGTGAGAGGAACAAAGAAAACATCAGCACCACAAAAAAAGCACAACATGACAGCAATAAACTCACACCTATCAATAATTACACTGAACATAAATGGCCTAAATGCACTCAAAAAGAGACGGAGAGCGACAGAATGGATAAAAAAAACAAGATTCATCAATATGCTGTTTAGAAGAAACCCACCTTAGAAACAAAGATGAGATACTATCTCACCCCGGCATTACTGGCACGAATCAAAAATACTGGAAATAACAAATGTTGGAGAGGCTGCGGGGAGACTGGAACTCTTATGCACTGCTGCTGGTAATGCAAAATGATACAACCATTTTGGAAAATGATATGGTGCTTCCCTACAAAGCTAGAAATAGAAATACCATACAATCCAGTAATCCCACTCCTAGGAATATATCCTAGAGAATTAAGAGCCGTCACACTAATAGACATATGCACACCCATATTCATTGCAGCACTGTTCACAATAGCAAAAAGATGGAAACAACCTAGATGCCCATCAATAGATGAATGGATAAACAAACTATTGTACATACACATAATGGAGTATTAAGAAAAGAAAAAGAACAATGATGAATCGGTGAAGCATTTCATAACATGGATGAAACTGGAGGACATTACGCTGAGTGAAATTAGTCAATCACAAAAGAACAAACATTATATGAGACCACTACTATAAAAACTCATGTAAAAGTTTACACACAAAAAGACAATCTTTGATTAGTCCGAAGGAATAGTTGTCCACAGCTACCAAGGCCTCCACCGGACTGAGTCCAGTACAGCTAGATGGTGCCTGGCTACCACCAACTGCTCTCACCAGTATCACAACAGAGGGTTCCGGACAGAGCTGGAGAAGGATATAGAGCATAATTCTAACTCACAAAAAAAAGACCAGATTTACTGGC
>NW_004443956.1:21860081-21895253 GCF_000243295.1 Trichechus manatus latirostris | reverse complement strand
AAAAAAAAGCAACACCAGCAGCCAACAAATGGCACTCAGAGAGCCAGCTAGTGCAGGCTGGTGGAATCCAAGCAGCCGGTGTTTCTCGGACAAGAGACTGTGTCCACGGGAAGCAGAGGGGGCCAAGTGTGGGTGAAGAAGGGTAGGGAGTGGGAAAGCGTGTATCACAAATTACCAGAGCTCTGCAGCCCCTCAGGAAGAAGCAAAGATCGCGCATGGATCCATGTATTTGAGCGAAAGGAGGGGGAGGTGGTGAGAGGTAAGGAAGAAATCAAAAGAAGCGGGAAAAAGCAACACCAGCAGCCAACAAATGGCACTCTGAGAGCCGGCCCGTTCGGATGTGTGGAATCCAAGCAGCCGGTGCTTCCCGGACAAGAGATTGTGGCCGCAGGAAGCAGAGGAGGCCGAGTGGGGGTGAAGAAGGGTTGGGGGTGGGAAAGCGTATATCGCAAATTAACGGTTGTTTGGTCTCCCGCTGGAAGCTCTGTGAAGCTGCTTTCTTGTACCCCGTTTGCTGGTCTCCGATAGGAGTCCAAGATGGCGGATCCGCGCTGCGTTAGCTGGTAGGGGACCTCTGCATGAATCTCTCCTCGCTCTCCGTTCTCACTCCATTTGGTGCTTGGCTGAGCTCTTCATCTCTTCATTTGATGTTTTAGGGTTTCAGGATTGTTGTCTTCTCTGTTTGGCTTAGTTTTTCAGATCTTTGCTGTGGAGGGACGGTGTGGTGCTTCTGCCTAGAATGCCATTTTGCTGGAAGTCCAGGTTGTAGTTTTTGATCTTCATCAGTAAGTGCTTCAATCCCTCTTCGCTTTCAACAATCAAGGTTGTATCATCTGCATATTGTAGGTTGTTAATGAGTCCTCCTCAAATCCTGATGCTGCATTCTTTTTCATGCAGATAATATACTTCATATAGTAATCAGATAAATTACTGAAGATACTTAATTTGGGGCTTTACTTCTAAAAAGGAAAGATGTGATATGTTCTTTCTACATACTAGGGTAACCATTAAACTCTATTTAGCTGTGACCACCCTACAAGTCAATTAGTAAAGGGCAAAATTTTCAACCCAGGTCATAAATTCTGGTCAGTTTTCCACAGGGAGTATTTAAGTTAGTAAAGAGAACAAAATGGAAGACACCAGCTCACACCCAGGGCATAAAGGTCACTATAACAAGCCATTCTCTGATGGTTACTTTGTATGTTAAGGTGTTACAGGTAAAAGAAAATAAGACAGGCACCCAATGACCCATTCAACAATTCTAGCATGCAAGTGTAAATGTGATACTTTGTGTGTTCCTGCTGTAAAGTATCATTTAACTGGCAAAAGGTATCTTGAAATAGGTATATAATAGCTCACCTCTGAGATCATTCAAAATTAAGTGATTAAATCTATTGATTTATAGTGAATAAATCACTGATTTTAAAAAAAGCCAGCATGATATCACAGGAAAAGAGCTAAATTTACTTGTTTTTCTGTGCAGGTATACCCTCGATATTTTTTTCTAAAATACTACTTAAAAAATTGTTTACAAAAACATGACTAGAATATAGTAACACATGCTGCAAATACAATGAAACATAAATCTGTATTTTTCTCCATTGAAGTTAAAGTGGGAGATATGAATTTATCAGTTGAGGTATGAATTTATCAATTGAGAGCTAAAGAAAATTGACTATCAGAGCATACTTAATAGTGCTTAGGAAACAGATGGGGAAGTAGCACTACATTTCCAGGCCACACAATTGTCTAAGTCACAATGATTAATAACTAAAGACACAACTAAGCAGGTTCATTCTATTAGTTTCTGGTAGAAAAATTAAGTATCTGTTCAAACAAAGCTGATTTATGATGCTGTATGATTTGATGTATTCACATGAAAACTACAGGTAAATTATAGTATCAAACTTTCTGATCACTAAAATACTACCTTTAAAATTTAATTTCAAAGCTTTTAAATCTATCAATGCAGCAAAACGGCCAAGCCAGAGTATGGCAGTCTCATCACCTTAATATAAATCCAACTCTTGAAAATCAGCTGAAAGTGCTACCTTAAAATAAAAGCTTGCATAACATCTAAGTTGTACTGAAAGCTGGTATGACAGGCAAAATCTCAGTACATGGATTCAGGGAAGGGTTCTGAGAAATGACTACCTTAGGCTGAATCTTAACAGACAATTTAGCCGATAAAGATAAGACAAGGAGGGATGCCGCATCTGGGACGGAGACTAGCCTGTGCACAAGAAGAGAGGTGTAAAAGTTCATGGAAGCATGAAAACAGCACAATGGGATCGAAAACATGCCAGTAACTAAGCATGCTTGGGGCAAAAGGTATTCTGTAGCTACAAAAGTTAGAGAGGTAACCAAATGCTCAATAATGAAAATTAATAAACTAAAGATTTTTAGTTTTCTTCCTGAAATCAAAGGGAATCCACTGATGGGTGTTTAAGCAAGAGAAAGAAATAATCACAGTTATATTTTTGACAATTCAGCCTGGCAAAACAGGACAAAAAGAATGTAGTAGTGACATACCATGGTGACTGAATGTGTATGAGGAATTACCAAAAAAGGCATGAATTTAAGCCTAAGCTCTGGGGCTGCACTCTCTAATGTAACTTTCTGTGACAATGGAAACGTTCTAAAACTGCCCACCAGCCACATGTGGCTACTGAACACTTAAAATGTGGCTAGTGTCACTGAAGAACTGAGTTTTTACTTTTATTTAATTTTAATTAATTTAAGCTTAAGTAGCCCCATTTAGCTGTTCTAGGGACAGTTCTACTCTGTCTTATAGGGTTGCTATGAGTTGGAATTGATTCGATGGCAACAGGTTTGTTTTTTATTTGTTTGAGTATGACTCCCAGGCTTGGTATACAGACAAGACATAGACAGAACGAGTATGTGTTTGGGAAAAGATGCTAAATTCTGTTTTAGACACTGTGTAAAGAAAGGTCCAAGACGACATATCCTACTGAACAGATGAATATGAGCCTGGAGCTCCAGAAAGCTATTTAGGCTAAAGTTACAAATTTGTGAGTCCTCAGAATACAGCTGAAGCCGCCTGAATGAAAGAGGTCATCCAGGGAATCAAATGAATAGAAAAGAACTGAAACACTGTATAGAAAAAAAAAAAAAGTCCAAGAAGTTTAGGAAACAGTAAAACATTGAGGGTAAAGAAAAAAAGACCCAATGAAAGAAACCGAGAAGTCAAAAAGGTAAAAGAAAATTTATGAGAATATGGTATATGTGAAACTAACAGGTAAAAGAGGTTCAAGAAAAGGAATAATGAGAGACATCAAATATCACACACAGTTTAAAGTAAGACAGGAAAGCTTCCGGGCTGAGCACAATGGAAGTCACTGGGGAAACGTCAAGGGCAGCTCAGTAGAGCAATGTAAGCAGCAGCCCTATAGACCAGGTGAGCAGAAGAGAAATGAAGACAGTGGACAGGGGTTAACATTCTGCATTTCAGTGCTTCACATTTTCACATATTATGACCACAAATTTACTAACAAAACAGTAAAATATTATCCACTGAGAATTTTAATTCTTTCAGGGTTAAAGCTGTTTTTCAAGCTACCTACTTAAATATTTTACTTTCTAATTTCAGTTCTCTAGATACTGGGATTAATTTTTCCCCCTCTTACAATATAACCAGTTAATATTTACACATATTTTTAAAATTATGAATCTTTTTCTTAAGGAAAAACAATTTTAAATCCAAATATCTATCCAGACTTCCACATCTAATGGTAAGATTTACAAATTTCATCTCTAAAAAGAACTAGCAATTCATTTATTACTTTAACTTAAAATATTCTAAGTAAAATACATTAACCTGATTTAAAATTCAAAACAATATTAAAAAAGCATACAGTTAACAGCTCTTTCTCCTCCATCCCTATTCCCCCAATACCCATGGGCAGTCACTTTTATTAGTTTCTTGCATGTCCTTCCAAGCTTCTTTATGCAAATACAAATACACATTTTTCCCACTTTCTTACATAAAAAGTGGCTAGTATACATATTTTTCTGTAGCTTCCTTTTTTCACTTAAACATATATCTTGGAAAGCTTTCCATTTCAGTGTAAAAAGAGCCTCCTATTCCTTTATACATCCTGACAATTAATTTTAAACAGAAATTAAAACTGCAAATCCCAACCCTAAATATAACAGATACTAATATCAGCCACAGAGGAGTTGAGAATGAGTTGTCTGCCTGATATTTACTAATCATCTTTAAAATATTTTTTTAAAAAATTAAAGTTGAAAGCAGTTAAAATCTCCAACAGCTATCGTAAGCCTATTTGCTCTTTCATGAGCTATGAAAAACAATCTAAATACTTAAAACCTAACGTATTTAAACTATAAATAAAATCCCTAGAGGACTTTCTTAGAGGACACAGGTGCTGTACTCATAAAATTAAGACTACTTATAAGGCTTCCTTACTCATTAAGCAGTACTGGAACTTTTGGAAGCAGTTCACTAATAAACCTCAGACACAGCAGTGATGCATTTAAATCCAGTAATTACTATCCAAAGCACTGGACTTTTTGCTATAATAAAAGCAAGTGTCCTAGTTCAGCTATGAGCCTCAAATCTCACATCCTCCTCTAATGCAATTAGTCTAAAAGAGCTAATTACCTAATTGAAGGAACACAATTTCACTGACATCTTACTTCCTCCAATAGTAATAAACACCAGTGAGCTACGACAACAACAAACTAGTCTGTTGCATTACTGTCTACAAGGTAGTTTCAACTGATTATGCTTTCTTAACATACATTTCATTTCAAAGAATTCTTTCCTAATCAAAGGAAAGTGCTCTTTTCATGCTATGGGATGACATTTTACAAAAACAGAAGAGAATTCTTTACAGGTAACAAAACTCATCTGATACAACCATAGGATCTAATTATTGACAGACAGCATCTCTGTCCAATTTCTATATGACATCAGTTACTCGAAGAACTACTAAATATTTCTGCACTGTACTCTAGTAAACATTTTCTATTAAATTCTCAAGAAAACTCTAAACTATTACTCAAAATAAGAGGGAAAGAAAACAGTTCAAAATCATCATCACTATTATCTTCAGCACATTTTAGCCACATTTTAAGTTGTTTGTTTTGCTTTGTTCCACCCAAAAGTTTATTTCAAGGTTTATGACCAAAGCAAAGTCACAGAAGTTTCCTAGACACATCCAAACACCTTGAGGGGCCAAGTTGCTGGGCTGAGGATCATTAAAAAAAACAATTTCAGAGTGTAAGGGTAAACTGCCAAGGACAATCTGATAAAAAGGGTGCAATGGGAAAAAAAAAAAAAAAAAAGGTTTGTAATATATTGGTTCTATGAGGCAGATATGAGTCCAACTTTCTTAAATGGGTGACTAGGGCTAGTTTCTGCTTTCATTCCCAAGATACTACAGAAACAAGAGCTTAATTGCTTTGTTAATACGTAACAGGGTCCTTCAGAGTCTCACAGGCTAGGGGAAGGACTGAGTCAGTATTGGTTGGTTTAGAAAAGAAAAAACTTAGGTTTTCTATGAAATGCTTGGAAATCACAATAGTTCTACATTATAGTCTCTATATATTATAATTATTTATATATATATATATATATATATATATATATATAAAGGAATTCATTTTCCTTGGATCCACAATCAACACCCAATGGAAGCAGCAGTCAAGAAATCAAACAATGCACTGCATTGGCCAAATCTGCTGCAAAAGGTCTCTAAAGTGTTAAAAAGCAAAGATGTCACTTTAAGGACTAAGATATGCCTGACCCAAGCCATGGTGTTTTCAATCACCTCATATGCACGTGAAAGCTGGACAATGAATAAGGAAGACTAAAGAAGAATCGATGCCTTTGAATTATGGTGTTGGTGAAGAATACTGAATATACCATGGACTGCCAGAAGAATAAACGAATCTGTCCTCGAAGAAGTACAGCCAGAATGCTCCTCAGAAGCAAGAATGGTGAGACTTCGTCTCACATACTTTGGACATGTTATCAGGAAGGACCAGTCCCTGGAGAAGGATATCATGCTTGTTAAAGAAGAGGGTCAGTGAAAAAGAGGAAGACCCTCAACAAGATGGATAGACACAGTGGCTACAACAATGGGCTCAAGCATAACAATTGTGAAGATGGCACAGGACCGGGCAGTGTTTCGTTCTGTTGTACACAGGGTCGCTATGGAACCGACTCAATGGCACCTAACAACAACAACAATTGTCTATCAAATAATAGCAGATAAAATTGACAGACACAGATTAAACTAAAGCAAATCATAGGGAGGAAAGCATATTTTCTTTAACACTTTACCATTCATTTAATATTAAGATATACTTGCCTGACTTTAGGCACCATCATTCGATGCTGTACCATTAGCATATGGCAGATGGATGCCATCATTGTAAAGACTTCTTCACTAGCTGAATCCCTCCATACCATATTTAATAGAGTGTTTGTCTGCTGTTTCGTATCCAACTTTTTCAGACATTCCTCTGTTATGTATGGTAGTGACAGTCGACCATCCTCCTAAAAACACATCAGAAAAATTAGTTTATGGTAAAGATGTTCTATTAGAACTTACCTCTACATTACAAACATATATAAATAGTATTTTTGATGAACTAAAAATGCAGAGTAGGAATTATTTAAAAATCACTGACACCATGATGAACAATCAGTATTCCAATAATAAATCCATTAAAGTAACTGGAGATCCTCTAGAGATCCACAGGCACTATTTGTATTAGCCACCAATTTTGCCCAGCATGGTAACCCAGGAACTGTGAATACTGTTTTTGTCTACTGATGTGACAATATTTTCAGTATCTACATCTTAAGAAAAATTCATTTCACATTTTTTAGATCAAATTGTACTGAAGCAGCATGTGTACGTGAAAATGTATGATCTTCTGTAACAGTTCATTCTGATTCCTTGAAAGATCAGTTTAAGTAAAATAGGTCAGAATATTAAAAACACTCTGTAGTCTATATACACCTCTGTAATGTACAGAAAAAGGTCTGAAGATTATATTTCAAATCATTAGGATCTTTGGGGTGGGTGCATTAGGGGGATGAAGGTAAAAGGGGACTTTATATGGTTTGAATGTTTTACAATAAGAATGCTTAATGTATTACTGATATAATTAAAAATAAGGATATAGACAAAGTTAAAAAAAAAAAAAAAAGACTTCAAAATCAGATGAGCCTGTACACAATGTAATCTTCCACTGACACACAGGCACACAGGAGCTTACAGGGGTGCTCGTCTGCTTATCTGCTTCTTCATTCTCATCTTCAGAATCACTGGCTGAATCATGACAGCTTGTATTGGCAGATGAAACCGGTAACTGAGAAAGGAAGGTCTGGAGTACTCTTAAATATACTAGGAGTCCTTCCTCAGAGAGGGTCCCTTTGTAAAACAATCAAGTTAACATATTTTAATTGAAAGTTATAAAAACAAAGAAACAAAACTGGAAAACATGGGTATCATTTTCCTCATACTCAGAGAGACAGCTCTGACCAGAACTTATTATTTTAAAAAAACAGGTACATTATATATTTAGCATATGGAAAAAACATTCTTGCATTCATAGAACTCTTCTGTTTAATTAAAAAGTTCTCTTTTTAATCTGTATGGTCTCGTAAGACATGTATCTAAATCAGACTTTATTATGCCTGTAAATTTCCATGAAAGATACTGCCCAGACCATACTCCTTTAGCAAATACAATCTTCAAAGAAATCCCCCCACTGGAACCATTATGACATTCATCATTCTTTCTACTTATCTGCTAATATTACCTATATATGAGTTTTATTCAAAATATATCTTGTATTTCATACCCAAATAATTTTCGCCAACAGTTAAAACAAAGTAGAAAAGCCACGGTGCTCCACCACTTTTTTTGGAATATCTACTCTCTATTAACAATAGTGCATTGAGAAAGGGTTCATAAGGGAAAACAGTCTGTACATCTGCTAATGCTGGAATGACGAAATGAAAAATCTGATCTGTAAAAGGTGCTGCCAAAAACTCCTCTGTGAAGGCTGTAAAAACTTGTTGCCTGAAAAAGAAAAATGAAACCTTTTTACAAGATCAAAACATATGGTTCATAAAATCACAGATTAAAAATATCAGTATAAACTTCTAAATAGATAATCTATTCTAAATTATCTGAAGTTAAGCATTTATTATCAACTAGATCAACATAAAATGGACTCAGTTTTGTGTCTTCCTTATTAAGAAAACTCTTATCATGGTTTTGTATCATTCTAAAGCTACCAGAAAGCAGAGATAACTAGGCCATCAGAATCATAAATTTATGTTAGGGTGCAGGCCACAGAGAAAAAGGATATTTTTCTCTAAAACGAGACACACTACTAAAGCAAAAATATGACTTTAAAGTCTGTATTTAAAAAAGCATCCTATGTACAAGCTACTGTTAGATACGGATCTTGGGAAATCACAAAATCAGTAACTCTATTCCATTCTCACCTTGCGCCTTCTGGACAGGAGTTGTAAGTAAAGTGCAATGGTTTTAGAACATTCTCTAGCAAAATTTTCGCTACAGGAACTCGAGCTAAATCAGAATATTCAATACTTGATGGAAGCTTGCTGTTAATTAACAAATACAGAGACCTATAATATCCTAAACGAAAGGAAAAACACATATTTAAAATTTGGTACCTCTTCTTATAATGATGAAAAAATTGTCAACTTTTAAATGCATTTTATAAATCTCTGTAAGTCCAAATTTAAGTTAGATTTTCTTTAACTTTTTAATTAAGAAAAACTTTAAACAAAAACAGAAGTAGCCAGAAAGGTTTATAAACCCCATGTACTTATTATCCACTATCAAGAATTAACACTGTATCTCTATAACTTCACTCAATTAAATCCAAGATAATAATTATTCCAGCATATATCTCCCAAAGATAAGGACCACAATCTGAGCACTGAGAAAGTTAGGCAACCTCTGTGTGAGCAGAAGGAGCCCTGGTGGCACAATGGTTAAGTGCTCAACTGCTAATCGAAAGGTGGGTAGTTTGAACCTACCAGCAGCTCTGTGGGAGAAAAGACCTGGTGATCTGCTCCCATAAAGACTGCTGTTGTTGTCAGGTGCTGTTGAGTTGATTCCAACTCACAGTGACCCTACAGGACAGAGCAGAACTCTCCCAGAAGGTTTCCTAGGCTGAAATCTTTACACCAGGTCTTTTCTCCCAAAGAGTGGCTGGTGGGTTCGAACCTCTGATCTTTCAGTTAGCAGCCAAAGGTCAGCAGCAGAGCACTTAACCACTGCACCACCAGGGCTCCTTCAGGAAGATTACAGCCCAGGAAACCCTCTAGAACAGTTCTACTTCGTCACATACGGCCGCTATGAGTTGGAATTGACTTGATGGCACACAACAACAACATGTAAGCACAAGCAACAACTTTTCATGAGCTTTACCGAATTTTCTTTTCTAGGCTGTTGATGGGATTTCTGGCTGTGCAGTGAACATAAACTCTGTTATCACCAATGACTGAAATATTTTTTTCTTTAGAAATATTTGCCCTTTACTATAAAATAATAAGAATAATGGAGATGTTGCTTATGAACGTCTCATTATTCTATAGTCATATTTGGTAGCACACAGTGCCATCACTAGGGTTGGTGTCACTCGCCCTGCCCCCCCGACATCCTCCCGTACTAGACCATACAGAACCCTTACTAACATTTTTTGTACTAATGTTACTCATAAATGGTAATTCTCATGTATCACTGCATATAATGGCAATAGTAATGACATAAACAACTAGCAAAATTAAAATTACACCTTTAAATTACAATATCATACATACATCCTAAACGTATTTACACTTACACAGTCTCATGTGGTTAAAGTGAAAATTCGGTAAGAAAAAAGAATTTGAAGTAAAAACGTTAAAGAACTACACCAAAATTATGTTCATTTAATGTTAAACTTTACCATTATATGAGATACACTCATGGATTAGGTTTGCATAATCAATAATGGCCCAAATAATGTAGAAGTTGTAGACAAATGCATATGGAAATATATTCGTAAATGAAATAATACTATTAACAGAAACAAATATACAAGTATTTCAGCACTTAGTGGACACTGTGAAGAAATCAGAACTTTCCTTTCCCGGCCTCCAAAACTGCAAACTTGTGAATGACTTCATCGAAATCAATGCCCTTCACCAACTCACTTTTTAATGTGTCACTATGTTTTTAAACCATAATTCAAACTTAAAACCTGAAAATTTCATTAAAGTCAGTATATATTTGCAAGACAGTGATGTTTTTAAAGAAAAATTTAAAAAGACTAAAATTTTAAACAACTGCATTTAAGATTTAAGTTATATTTCTAAACATGTATCAAAAGCAGCATTTCCTCCACTCCATGTTTTAAACTGTCAATTTTCTCTATTTAGTTATCAAAGAGTAACATAATCAATATTTGTTATACATGTAAGTTTATTATCAATTTTGATCATAGACTAATATGTGATATAGTTGTAAACTGCTTAAATGTAGTATTTCTTAGATTATATGAATACTAACAAAATTGTTTTGTGAAATCTTTCTACATTGAATTACATTATTAGTAACTGAGTGGAAGCCTTCTTTGGTTTTTCTCCTTTTCCTTTAATTACTACTCCATTCTCAAAGAAGTTATTGATATAGGTTCACAAATACTAATTATCACAATACTGTAGCTAAAACACCAGAAAATCTGACAAAATCAGTGACTATAAAAACGCCAGCAGCAACGAAAACAATAGCACGTGCTTGTAGCGCGTGCAGACGATCTGAAGCATCACTGTAACTGGATAATGACAGCTCTAACTGCAGTGCATTAGAAGGTTCAAAAAGTAAATTAGCACAGAGTTTGTGCCTTGTAGGTATTCTGATAAATGTAAGTTGGGCTTACGAAAAATGCTTTCTTGTTATAACTAACTACAGGGATATTTTTATAAGAAACAATAAATTTTTGCTGAAACACTGCACAAAAATTTTATAGACAGTCATTTTGGTGTCACCCCCTCTGACAGTGTCACCTGGTGCAGTCTGCACCCCTCTAACGACACCACTGAGAGCACATATTAAAAATAAAATCCATTTGCTTGGGATATGTTTTGAAAATAGTCCTATATAGCTTTGCAATTTAGTTATGATTACTAAACAATAAACACTCAGTACTCCATCATTAGACCTACTCTGTTAACTACTCCAATTTTAACTTAGTACACACTGATTTTAGTGAAACACACACAGGGAAGACTGAAAGCTCTTTTGCTATACAAATGAAAAGGTGCAAATACATCAAGAATTTAAAAAATTCATTTTAAAAATATCTATCATTAACAATGTAAATGTTGAATAGATTAACTGACAACATGTCAATAGTTATTACCTAAAGTTCAACTGCAATCGTTGAAAAGCTTCATGTTAAGTCACAGCACATGATGTACAATAACTATACAAACTATAATTTATAAATAGAATGCTAAAATTGTGAAGGCTAATATCTGGACAAATTTACCAAAACAACTGAAAAATGGCTATATCACAGAAGATGCTGTAACTAGTAATTTCAGTGTAATATTTTCAAGAATTTCATATTTCTAGACACATTTCAAAATAATGCATATTTCCTGGTTATCTTCCTTACAGTTCTAGGAAACAGGAAAAGTAAAAACGTCCCATCTAACATTTAGCCTAGATAAATATACATAATAATACATCAATCAATAACGTGGACTATTTCTAATTACCATTAATTTGTTTTTTATAAAATCAAATTCTCAGCATCAGTTTTAATTTTCCTTTAACTAACTCAGTAGTTTCTCTGTTTTCAGCAAACTAAGTAAGGTTTTTTCTTTTTTTTAAACTCAAGCCAAACAGTAAGGTTGAAATGTATAATACTCCAATACTCCCAATAGATTGTACTTTAAACAGCTGACAGGTGAGTTGAGATTGGTAGTTAGTAACAGCACCTAGCAAGGAAAGAACCAAATACCTGAATTTGAAAGCTATCTCTCTGGAAGCTCCAGACATAAGAAAAAGTACCACAAGTCATTTAAAAATATTATACAAATGTTAACCAAAGGTCTTAGAGTACTGAATAGTAGCTATCTAGTCTACAAGAGATTTGGTCAAATTCATGTTTATCAAAATATAGACTTGGGTTAACAGGGCCTTTTAAGATTAAAGAAATTTTTAACTTATTTTTACAGTTTAAATCGAGCTAGGCTTAACCTACATTCATCCATCACTTTAAGAAATCAAAGGCAAAATTATTTATGCTTTTATCAGTAATTATTGCTTTCAGATCCTAATACTTCTGGAGTTCAGGAACTCTGAAGTATCTGGCTTTCTATCTGTGAGAATACTGGGAATAAGACTTTTTTTAAGTTTAGTTTTATTTTGTTTTGCTTAATTCATCATGAAAGATTTTTAAACTACATTTACTTCATTGTCTTTCTCCAAAACTGTGTCACTGATGTGCTCTCTGAGGAATTCCAGATGGAGGTTCTTGTATCTGATTGAATGCAATCATTTCCTGAGTTAATAAGAAAAGGCAAATGAACTAAACATCCTATTCTCCCATACTAAACTAATGCGATAGTTTATTACTCTTTTAATAAAAAAAAAAATTCAGTAAGATTTAATTTTAATAAGATAGGCTCTCCAATTAATTTACGTATTTGTGATTTTTCTAACAGAGGAATTCTTTCATATTAACTCAGGATGACTTAAGTAATGGAATACACATTCCTGCTCAGTATGGAGAGACTGTTTCACCGCAGGTATGAATATTTGACTAAAGTACCTGGAACAATTTTTGAAAGCACATATAAATTTTCATTTCCAAGCGAAAGAAAAATTTAAGTAAAGAGATTAAATAAGTTTCCAAGCTTTTAGAGTTGGTAGAGCCAAGGACAAAACGTTAGAATCTGTGAGTCCTAACAGGTGCTCCCCTCAACAGTGCATAATGCTCTGTTACAAGAGGCATAGTTTAAAGCATGGCCATTCTTACGTCACAAAATAATGCAGTTCTCAAACCACCTATACTTACCATTTTGAATCATGTAATGCAAAATTTGTTCAATTACTGATACCACATAGCTAGCATCATGTAAAACAGGCAAATAAGTATTCTCAGATGAAAACACCTCAAGCATTCTCATTGGAAGTGCAACATTCAAACTGTCATCGTTACAGTTTTGCAGTAACCTGTAAAAATGAAGAAAGTGTCATTTACACACTTACTGGATGGCAAATGTCACCAAAAGTTGTCTCATATCACTCTCATTCACTATGGCAAATGTCTGAGCCACTCTGTTCTAGTACCAGAATCTCTCTGAAAACAGGCATGACTCAAAGATAGGAAAAAGTACGCATCATCTCCCTCAGAGGTGCCTTCTAGACTTTTCATCCCTGCATTGTCTTCTGAGCAGACAGGCAATTTATTTTTGGTCTTAAGTCATCTATCGCTTAACTGAAGTATCACTTCTTACTATGAGGAGTATTACAGGCAGAAGGGAAGGCTTTGCTGTCACAAAACTAAGTCTTTAAAAAAGACTTCATGTTTTTTCTTAAAATCAACTTTACAGACATAATTTACATGCATTAATCTGCATCCATTTAAAGCAGGCAATACAATGAGTCTTGACAGATTATACCACAATCTATCTTAGATAGATCTATCTATCACCATCAAGGTTCCTTTTGACCCTCTCTAGTGGCTGCAACAATGGGCTTAAACATAGCAATGACTGTGGATTCTGTTGTACATATGGTCGCTTTGAGTCGGAACTGACTCAACAGCACCTAACAACAGTCAATTCCTCATTCCAACCCCACCAACCACTGCTTTCTGTCACTATAGATTAGTTTCCATTTTCCACTATTTTACATATAAAGAATCATACAGTATATACTTGTTATTATCTAGATTCTTCCACTCAGCATAATTCTATGATTCATCCATGTAACTTGTGTCAATAATCTGGTCTTTTTATTGCTGAGTAGACTTGTACCCCATGCACAGCCACCACTCAGTGGAGGCCTACGAGCTGCTAAGATTCTGAACAGGTTTCAGCAGAGCTTCCGGACTAAGATGGACTAAGAAGAAAGGCCTTACAATCTACTTCTGAAAATCAGCCAAAGAAAATCCTATGGATCAGAATGGTCCAATCCCCAACCAATCAAGTGCATGGTGCAGGACCAGGCAGCGTTTAGTCCCATTGTGCACAGGGTCACCGTAAGGTGGGGGCTAATTTGACAGCAGCCTGCGGCAGGTAGGAACAGCAGTGTTCTACTTCGGAGATCCTGGGTAGTGCAAATGGTTAACACATTCAGCTGCTAACTGAAAGGCTGGAGGTTTAAATCCACCCAGAGGCACCTTGGAAAGAAAGCCTGGTACCTACTTAAGAAAAATCAGCCACTGAAAACTCTGTGGAGCACAGTTCTACTCTGACACACACGGGGTCACCATGAGTCAGAAATCAACTCAACAGCAACTGATTTTTTTAGTATTCTACTAAATGGATATACCACAGTTTGATTATCCATTCCCATGTTGATGGACATTTGCATCATTTCCAGTCTACTGCTGTTATAAATAAAGCTGCTATGACTATCCGAACAAGTCTTTGCATGGACCTATGTTTCATTTCTCTTGGATAAATATCTACTAGTAGAATTGCTGTCTCATATGGTAGCTATATATTAACTTTATAAGCAACTACCAAACTGTACCAGCAATGCATAAGAATATCAGTTGCTCTATACGCTTAACACTTGATATTGTCAGTTTTTAAAATTTTTAGCCATTCTAATAGGTGTGTAGTTGCATCTCATTGTGAGTTTAATTTTTATTTCCCTGATTATTAATGATGCTGAGTATCTTTTCAAGTGCTTAGTGGACATTTCTATGTCTTCTTTTCTAAAGTGCCTACTCAAATCTTTTACCCAATTTTTTAATTGGCTCATTTGTCTCTTAATAATATGGATAAAATGTCCTTGCCTCTCTACAAGGCCAAACCCTACAACTCTTGTCAAAGAGAGAAACTGATAACAGATATCCTGCTTTGATTTTGGGGTTTCTTACCCACGAAACCAAACATTCACTGTAAAGAAATCCCTGACCAAAATTAATCCTCCAACAACTTTTCTTTCACCTGGAGTTGCAAATCCTTTCTTTCCAGTTAGAAGAAAGGCCTACTAAATTTGAATCTCAAAAGACATGGCTGGGTGGAGTCGAACAATCTTGTGAACTGATATCCCTTGATCTCAGTAAAAGGGGGAGGGCAGGGTTCAATCAATCATATTAAGATTACACCAGTAGTTGATCTTTTATATTTCTCCCTCCTCTTCTCTTTATAGAGCCCTGGTGGTGCAGTGGTTAAAAGCTATGGCTGCTAACCAAAAGGTCAGCAGTTTGAATCCATGAGCCACTCCTTGGAAACCCTATGGGACAGTTCTACTCTGTCCTATAGGGTCGCTATGAGTCGGAATTGACTCGGCAGCAACGGGTTTGGTTTTTCGATTCTTCTCTTTATATGGAGGCCTGGTGGCACAGTGGTTAAGAGCTCAGGCTGCTAACCAAAAGGTCAGAAGTTCAAATCCACCGGCTACTCCTTGGAAACCCTATGGGGCAGTTCTACTCAGCCCTATAGGTCACTATGAGTGGGAACTGACTCAACAGCAACGGGTTTTTTTAGTTTTCTTTTCTTTATAAAAGCCTCACTGTACTTAGTTTTCAGGAGCCATTAGCTTTTTCTGGAATCAAAATGGTCTCCCTATATGCATATTGAATAACTACTCAGAATAAAGCTTATGTTCAAATTTCACTGAGTTTTGATTATTTTTAGCACCTTGAATTACATCCTGTCCTCTCACTCAGATACTGCTTCAGTAATTTTCTCTTGCATCATCATTTTTCCTTCTCATATGGGATCATCAGCAAGCATGCTACTACTTTTTTCCCATTTAATCTCTAGATCTCACTGCCTCACCAACTACTATCCTGTGTCTCTGCTCCCCTTTGCAGCAAAACTCCTCAAAGTCTCTAATCATTATTTACAATTCGTCATCTCCCATTCTCTTAAACCCAATGCGGTCAGATTTTGGTCATCAAGGTCACCAATGATACTACTAATGGGAAAAACTGTGAAAAACTTTAAAATATCACCTCTCCCCATTGTCCCCCAAAAAATTAAAAACAAAAGATTAGCAGATTACTGGATGTCTTGCCCAGTTCACCCTTTGGGCTATCTCCACCTTTGTTGCTGACTGGGCTACTTTACAATTTTGTAGAGATAGCAATTATAAAAAAACTGATCGTAATGCAAATGTTTCCCATGTATACCTATGCAAACTATTACTGTTCCTGCCAATATAAAAGCCTTGTTAGGCATGGGACAACTCAGTGAAATGGCATCACAAAGTTCATGTTCTGCATCCTAGAGAGGTGAGAAGCATCTGGGGTCTTAAAAGCCTACAAGCAGTGATCTAAGATACAACTACTGATCTCTACCAGTTAGGAGCAAAAGAGAAAAAAGGAAACCAGTCTCAGAGAAGAAAGTAGCCTACATGAGCCATGGCCTTATCTATCTGAGACCAGAAGAACTAGATGGTACCCAGCTACCACTATCGACGGTTCTGATCAGGGCCATGATAGATGGACCCTGACAGAATGGGAGAAAAACGCGGAACAGAACTCAAATTCTTAAGAAGTCCAGATTTACTGGACCAGTTGAGACTAGAGGACTCCCTGGGACTATTGCCCTGACTCTTTAAACCTTAAATTGAAACTATCACCTTTTAGCAAAGTAACAGACTGGCACACAAAATAAAGGATATTATCTGTAAGTACATTAAAAAACTATGCGCCATTAAAAAATCATCTATATGAGACCAAAAGGTCAACAATTACTGTAAAGCAAAGATGAGAAGGGGGCAGAGAAACTAGAGTAAACCAAACAGAACCAGAACACAAATAAAGAGAATGCTGACACGTTGTGAAAAATGTAATGTCACTGAACAAGTTGTGTAGAAATTGTCAAATGGGAACCTAATTTGCTGTGTAAACTTTCATCAAAAACACAAGAAAATACTACTGGGAAAATTAAAGCCTCGGCAGATGGAGAACATAAATTTCAGTAAATTTATATTTAAACCAGAAATAACATCTCACTGGTTTCCCTCATTAATTAGTGAGTTAAATAAAAATCTTTGACACATGTTCATTTTATATTTTATGAAAGTCCTGATTTTACTTTTTTTTTTAATGCCCCCACCTTCCCTATGCTTTCTTTACTTGAATTCCAGATGTTATACTCTCGTTTTCCTTCTACCTCACTGTTTACTCCTCCTCAGTTTCTTTTACTGGTTCCTCCTCTTCTTAATGCTTCTTAACGCTGGAAGCGGCCCTAAGAATTAGTCTTTTCTCTTCTCTTCTCTTCTAAGCAGTTTACTTAATCTTATCCAATTTTATGGCTCCCACAGTTTTCTTCATTACATTTACAACTACTTCATCCTTCTAGTTGCTGAAACCAAAAACTTGTATCCATCCTTGACTCTTCATTATCTGAAACCCCACATCTGAACTGTGAGAATCCAACCAACTTCATCTCAGCCACTGCTATCACCAGGGTCCAAGCCACCATCCTCTCTTGGCTAGATTATTGCCGTCTCCTAACTGCTCCATCTGTTTCTGCCCTTACTCCCTTGTACAGGTAGTACCCGATTTATGATGGGGTTCTGTTACGACAACAGTTGTAAGTCAGTTCTAAGTCGAATACCTTCTTTTCTTTTTTCCAGTTTTCATTATTATTGCCTTTTATTATCAGTATCTTTATAAATCTGACCTTTTTATTTGTTTTGGGGGATTGGCATGAGAATGATAACATCAGCACTGCAACACTGTGTGGTCGCTAAGTGCAGTTCCCGGTAACTCGAATACGCAGTAAGTCGGGGACTACCTATAGTCAGTTTTCAACAAAGAAGCCATAAATTAAAGGTGTGGAAGAGGCAGGGGCTGTTCTAGATGAAAAGAGTCAGGAGACATCAAAGCTAACGTGTAGTCTTCAATCAGATTGCTTTTTGTCTGGCTTAGTTTAGTTCACACTGGACTCCACAGCAACTAACAACTACAAAGTTTCATTTAGCTTGTTTTTTTTGTTTTTGTTTCCCAAAGCAGC
This sequence comes from Trichechus manatus latirostris, assembly GCF_000243295.1. Lineage (NCBI taxonomy): Eukaryota > Metazoa > Chordata > Mammalia > Sirenia > Trichechidae > Trichechus > Trichechus manatus. The sequence continues at coordinate 21,877,012 of NW_004443956.1, read as the reverse complement.
TATAAAATATATTTTGGAGACCATTAGGAAAATTTGAAAACGGAATTGAGTATTAGACATAGTGACAAATCTGAGCCAAACTAGGCCATCTGGTAACTCTAGAATTAGTTAATACTGTTCTTAATTATTTTTTATAGGCACATTAACGGTATTATGGTTTTACAGGAGAATGTCCTATTTAAAAAAAAGAATGTTACTTTTGCTCAAAACTCTCCCTTGGTATCCCTGTGCTCTAAGCATAAAAGACAAAGTCCTTAAGGAAAGGGTCTATCAGCAACTACATAACCACTGTAATCACATAACGCCCAATTATCATCCCACAGATTACTTGGGATGAAAGGAAAAAATGGAACTTTACAACAGAAAGTAGTTTCTATCTTAACCAGGTAATCAAACCTAGCATCACTAGCTATGCCTGACTGTGTGTCTCCTGATGTGATGCAATGTGACTTTCACATCACCTCCTACGAAACATTCTTGTGAAAAATGTTTCAACTGAATCAAATAAAGCCACCGTATCACAGGTTCTCAACCGGGTGCAATTCTGCTCTTCGGGCAACATTTGGCAATGTCTGGAGACATTTTTGGTTATCACAACGTGGCAGAAGGGTGCCACTTGTATCTAATGGACAGAGGCGAGGGATATTGTTAAATATTCTCTGATGTAGAGGACAGCTCCCCAAAACAAAAAATTTTCCTAGTATCAAGGTTGAGAAACGCTGCTCTAGACCTAACTTCCAGTCTATAGGAAATACAGGAGATGGAGGAATAAGTGAAACAAATGGACCTTTGAATCATTAAAACAAACAACATAGAAAATATTTTTAAGACAACTGAGGAAATTTGAATATGGAGTGTATATTAGATGATATTAGAGAATTTCTATTAATTTTCATAAATTAATAAATAGCATTATGGTTAAGCAGGAGAATGGCCTATTCGTAGGAGATACATGGTGAGTTATTTAGGAATGAAGAGTTATGATGTCTGCAACTTACTTTCAAATGCTTTGGAAAACCACGCACATATACACACACACAGGGCACAAGTGTGTGAGTGCACAGAAACGTGGCAAAATGTTAACATCTTTGAATCTAGGTGTTGAATACAAAAGTATTCTTAAAACTTCTCTGGTGTATGAAATTATTCAAAATAAAAAGCTGGAAAAGAAAAGACAAACTATATTTTGAAATACCACATATTAAAATTACTTGCTAAATAATTACCTTCAAAAATTACTTTACAAAAGGTGTCTGCAAACCTCAGCCCACAGGCCAAGTCAGCTGCAGACTGTTTTTTTCATGGTTCTGAATGAAGAGTGGTTTTTACATTTTTAAAGGGTTGCAATAAAAAAAAAAAAGAATAATATGTCTGAAAGCCTTTGAAATTCCCCAGCAATTTTGTAAAACCTCCAGACAGCACCACAGAATGTGTGCAAATGAGCTGGGGCTATACAGACCCCAGCCAGTCAGGGAACCTCAGAAACGGAGGGGGCAAAATCCAATAGTGCATATTCAATCAATCATGACTAGGCATTGAGGCCAATGGAAGGCTTTGAACATGGAAGTGGTTGATGCTTCCTGAAGTGGTGAGAACATCCAAGCACAGAAGAGGGCCTCGCATAACCTGGGGACAATGAAAGCCTCGTGCCAGGACTCTTCCCAGACCCTGTCCTGTGTATCTCTGTTTGTATCTTTACTGGTTATAATAAATGGATAACTGTAGGTATACAAACTCTCCGTGAATTCTGTGAGCGTTCCAGTGAATCAACGAACCCACAGGGGCAATAAGAGCCAGCAAGTAATAGCATCTGTCTATCTGGCAGTCTGAAGGACAGAGTCCTAACTTGTGTGTTCTGACCTAGCCCAGTCTGACTAGCATGCGGTGGGAGGAGGAATCTGAAGGACGGAGTCCTTGTAACTTCCAATCCAGCTGTGGGTGGCTGGAGGTTGGAGAGAGTGTATCTCTTGGGCAGCTAATGACAAGGAAAAAGATGTGGGGAGGTGAGGACTGGATTCACTTCCAGGTGGGAATTGGATTTATACTGATCCTTACAATGCAGTTAGTACAAAGACCATATGTGGACTGAAAACTCAAAAATATTCACTATCTGACCATTTAGAGAGTAAGTCTGCTGACCCCTGCTTTAGAGAATAAAAGTACACAGTGTTTTTCAAAGCAAAAGTTTTTCCAAGGAGTAAGAGGGGTTAGGAGTATAAATTCTTGGGATTCATGATCCTCTTGGTTCTCCCTATCAGGTTCTCTGTATCCTCAGTTCAGCAAAGTATTCTGGAAAGGTCAGTTAATAACAAAGAAACAAAAAAATGAGTGGATTATTTTTAGCATCTCATCTGAGGTCTATTTCTGATAGCAATCCTAAATAAACTTTATTACATATGCAGCTTCCAGAAAATTAACTGAAATTATACTGAAGGCTCAGAATCATTTGAAAATTTCATCACTGGTGCAGATATAAGCAATCAAAAAAAAATGCTAAGGATGTATCTTAGTTTCTCATGCAGGTAATATAGCTCACTAAATCAAAGTCATTGATGTGACTTATTTTTAAGTTTATACACAAACAAATGAGACAGCCTGATAAAAGGCATATTCTGAACGGGTGGTGTTCAAGTTATATTTCAGTAGAAACCCTGGGAGAATAGAATCATTCAACATCACAAGTCCAGTCAGTTGGCTAATCCATTCACTAATAACCTGATGTCTAACATTTCACAAGATAATTCCAGAGCATCCTTGAAAGAAAATATCATCTGGAAGATATTTATATCTGCATTTTAATTTCCATGTCATATAGGTCAGAATCAACCAGGAGTGAAAACTGTAATACACAGAATATTCCAGTCTCAAAAAAAAAAAAAAAGAACCCTGCGGAAAAGCCCGTCTCAGAAAACGAAAATTGTTCCTCTAGACCTTTAAAGTGGTCATCATGTTACACAACATTCCTGACAATGCTGGAATTTACCTGCAGCACAGGCTCATCAACCTTTTTATTTGAAATAGGCATGTAAGTCTCTCAGACCCATCCAGCTGCTTGACAAACAGAGAACTGTACTTAATTAAGTTCTGGTACATCCATATCTGAAACGGCAAAACACACAATTTAGAATTTTCAATGCATACAATTCTAACAGTTTACTAATTTACAGAGTACCTCAGATCTCCTTAAGGGATAAATACACACTTTATCAAACCTAACAAGAAGTATTCTAAGTGAGGTTTTACTTAGAATATGCGTAATACTTTGGATTTCCCATCTTAAAATATCAGCATGAAGCTAAGTTACTTAAGTAGTTACTAAAAGACAGTACACTTAAATCTCAGCTCTATCTGAAACAAAAATGTTTATCTGCACAAATCAGTGACTCATAATACAAATATAAAAAACAACATTAACCATAAGTTACACAGAATATGTTTCTCCTTTCTTTTTCCTCTGTGTGCATGTGAGTAATTCAGCATCCTTTCCTTTTGGATGCTCCCCTCCCCTAACTCCATGAAACTTTGGCAGGGCAGGAAATCATCCAGTTCTGCTCTTCCCAATAAAAGGTCAGGTGTGTCACCAGACTCCTGGATATAATGATTCGTCAATAATTTAAACAAATGTTGAATTAGACTGCTGTCACATCCAACAGTCTGGACTATACAGTATGCATGTAGGTGTCATAAATGATTTTGAAAACTCAACAGCGAACATGGAATCTCATCCATTTTCTCCACTATGTTTTTGTGAAACAATATTATATTTTCATTTCATGGGTCCCATTTAGAATCAGCTGAAATTAAAAACCTCTTTAATGTGGTTAGTTTAAATTTGCCACATAACTCTTTTTGTCTTAATTTCATTGTGCTTTAGGTGAAACTTTACAGCAAAAATTAGTTTCTCACTCAAAAACTTGTACACAAATTGTTTTGTGACATTGGTTGCAATCCCCACAACGTGTTAGCACTCTCCCCTTTCCACCCTCGGGTCCCCGTGTCCATTCATCCAGTATTCCTGTCCCTTCCTGACTTTTCATCTTTGCCCATTTGGTCTGGTATACTTGATTAAACTAAGAAGCACGTTCCTCATGTATGTTATTGCTTGTTATAGGCCTGTCTAATCTTTGGCTAAAAGGTGGACTTTGGGAGTGGCTTCACTTCTGCATTAGCAGGTTGTCTGGGGTCCAAAGTCTTAGAGGTTCCTCCAGTCTCTGCCAGACCATAAGTGTGGCCTTTTGTTGTGAATTTGAATTCTGTTCTACGTTTTTCTTCTGCTCTGTCCAGGATCCTCTATTGTGATCCCCATCAGAGTGGTCAGTGGTGGTTGATGGGCACCATTTAGTTCTTCTGGGCTCAGGCTGGTGGAGGCTATGGTTCATGTGGTCCATTAGCCCTTTGGACCAATATTTTCCTTGTGTCTTTGGTTTTCTTCATTCTCCTTTGTTCTGGACAACATGGGACCAGTAGACGTATCTTACTTAGATGGCTGCACGCAAGCTTTCAAGACCCCTGCCACTACTCCCCACAGTAGGATGCAGAACATTTTCTTTATGAACTATGTCATGCTAATTGACCTAGATGTCCCGAGACCATGGTTCCCAGCCCTCAGCCCTAGTAACTCAGTCCCTCAAGGTGTTTGGATGTGTCTGGGAAGTTTCTATGACTTTGCCTTGGTCAAACTGTGCTGACTTCCCCTATATTGTATGTTGTCTTCCCCTTCACCAAAGTTAACACTTGTCTACTATCTAGTTAGTGATTTCCCATCCCCACCCCTCTCTTCCCTCATAACCATCAAAGATTTTTTTCTGTGTAGAAACCTTTTCTTGAGTTTTTACACTAGTGGTTTCATACATTATTTGTCCTTTTGTGATTGACTTATTTCACTCAGCATAATGTCCTCCAAGTTTATCCATGTTGTGATGTTTTGAGGATTCATCATTGTTCTTTATCGTTGCATAGCCACTGTGTATGTATATCATAATTTATCCATTCATCTGTTGATAGGCACTCAGGTTGTTTTTTCCATTATTGTGAATAATGCTGCAGTGAACAAGGGTGTGCATATCTCTATTTGTGTGACTGCTTTTATTCGTCTAGGATATATTCCTAAGGGTAGGACTGCTGGATCATATGGTATTTTTTTAAGGAGGTGTCATATTGTTTTCCATAGTGGTTGTACCATTTTACAGTCCCACTAGCAGTGCATAAGAGTTCCAATCTCTCGGCAACCTCTCCAACATTTGTTATTTTCTGGTTTTTTTGATTAGTGCCAATAGTGTTGGGGTAAAATGGTATCTCTGCAGTTTTGATTTGCATTTCTCTAACGGCTAATGATCATGAGAACTTCCTCGTGTGTCTGTTAGCAGCCTGAAAGTTTTCTTTGGTGAAGTATCTGTTCATATTCTTTGCCCATTTTTTAATTGGATTATTTGTTTTTTTGTTGTTGAAGTGTAGCCAAAATTTTTTTCCCTGTCTGTAGGTTCTCTTTTTACTCTTTTGGTGAGGTCTTTTGATGAGTATAAGTGTTTAATTTTTAGGAGCTCCAAGTTACTACCTAGTTTATCTTCTGGTGTTTGTGCATTGTTAGTTATGGTTTGTACTGTTTTTATGCCATGTATTAGGGCCCCTAGCATATTGTCCCTGTTTTTTCTTCCATGATCTTTATTATTATAGATTTTATATTTAGGTCTTTGATCCATTTTGAGGTAGTTTTTGTGTATGGTGTGAGGTATGGGTCTTATTTCATGTTTTACAAATGGACATCCAGTTCTGCCAGCAGCATTTGTTAAAAAACTGTCTTTTCCCCATTTAATGGGCTTTGGTCCATTGTCAAAGATCAGCTAACCATGTTATCTTTACCTTTCACAGTAAAACTTCTTCCTTATAATATTACAATATTAATACGAAAGAAAGGATTTTGTGTAACAAACTAGAGTATGGCCTAAGTTGGGTGGAAATTACTTCGTGGCCCACTGTGAATATTTTATTTGCCTATAACACAAGCTTTTTCCTTAACGTGTTTTGAGCTACCTTGTCCATATCTTCCCAGGAACCAATATGATACAAATACTTTCTGCACTATCTGACATATAATTCATCCTAAAATTTGTACTATTATTAATCAATCAAAATAAAAAGTATAGTAAATACAGGTAGTCCCTGACTTACAATGGGGTTCCATTCCAACGGCTACTCCATCTAAGTTGATTCCAATGTTTAAGTCAAATGTCTCATTTTTTTTTTTTTCAGTTTTAATTAGTATTGTCTTTTATTACTAATATCTTTATAAATCCGATCTTTATTTGTCTTTAGGGGTTGGAAATATTACATCTGAGAATGATAACAGCAAATTACACACTGCAACACTGTATGTAGCACATATTACTAACGATAAGATGTACAGAAAAACAAAAAACGAACAGTCATAAGTGCATTTCATTCTAACTCGTATACATTGTAAGTCAGGGACTACCTGTATACATTATGAACTGCTAAAGGATGACTGTAGGAATTATAAGAATAAGACTAACTATATTAATCAACTAGATAGGTTTCAAGTTGTCTGTGAAATAAATAGGAACTCAAAGCAGCAGTGATACTATACTAGAACATTTCAGACTAGGTTTTAATATGGTATTTTACAATCTTGACGAATGCATTAATATCATACTGCAGGCTTACACTAACTTCACCTAAAGAATCTGGTCTTTGTCCTCAAGTACTAAGAGACACTCTTTGAAAAAAAAAAAAAAAAACCACTTTGGAATTTAAGTATCTTCAATAAGGACTCCAGACCACATTTAATTAAAAGGTTAGGTGAGGTGATGAAGTGACTTTGGGGTGGGAGCTGGACAGGCCAGAGATCCCTACCATGTAATACCTCATGATCATTTTATGATACTGACCCACCTCAAGGGAGGGGGCTGAAGTTTGCATTACATAATGAGACCCCCAAAAAAGATCTGGACACAGAAGCTCCATGGGCTTCTTTCCTGGTTGGTGAAAGACATGTATACACACGGAAGTTCTGCGTTGGGAACCTTCCCAGACTTCGTTCTATGTGACTCTTCATTTGTATTGTTTTTGCTATAATAAAGCTATAATTTTAAATGTAGTTCTGTGAGTCATTTCAGTGTATTATTGAACCGAAAGGAGTAGTGGAAGCCAGCAGGTCAGAAGTGACGGGATATACGGCTGGTATATCCTGAGTGGGTAGAGGGAATCCCCAAATTTGAAGCTAGCAGGTCAGAAGTGTGGGAGCTTGAGAAGGAGATCCTGAGACTGCAGCTAGCATTTGAAGGAGTAGTGGAAAAACCCCAAACTTGTAGCCAGGAGGTCAGAAGTATGGGTATTATGGGGACACCTAAGATTGCAGCTGGCGTCTGAAGTCTTGGGCTTACTTGGCAGTCTGAAGGACAGTGTCCTTTTAACTTGTGAGCTCTGACTTAGCTCCAGGTGGTTAGGTTGAAAGAAACAAGTGCTGTATGAGTTGCTGGTGTCAGAATTGAGAAGTGGAAAGTAGGGATTGGATTTATGTAGATTAGTATCCTTGTACATTCAAAAAGTATCTAGACATGTATTAGACATTTGCTTTGCTTAGCTGTTTGTTACTGGACCAATACGCAACATCGTGATAACTGGAGAAAATACTGAAGATGTCAAGGATTTCATCTGACTTGGATCCAATCAACACCCATGGAAGCAGCAGTCAAGAAATCAAATGACATACTGCACTGGGCAAATCTGCTGCAAAAGACCTCTTTAAAGTGTTCAAAAGCAAAGATGTCACTTTGAGGACTAAGGTACACCTGACCCAAGCCATGGTGTTTTCAATCACCTCATATGCATGCAAAGGCTGGACAATGAATAAGGAAGACCGAAGAAAAACTGATGCCTTTGAATTATGGTGCTGCTGAAGAATACTGAATATACCATGGACTGCCAGAAGAATGAACAAATCTGTCTTTGAAAAAGTACACGCAGAATGTTCCTTAGAAGCAAGGATGGTGAGACTTTGTCTCATGTACTTTGGATATGTTATCAGAAGGAACCAGTCCCTGGAGAAAGACATCACATGCTTGGTAAAGCAGACGGTCAGTGAAAAAGAGGAAGACCCTCAACGAGATGGACCGACACAGTTGCTGCAACAATGGGCTCAAGCATAGCAATGATTGTGAGGACGGCGCAGGACCGGGCAGCGTTTCGTTCTGTCGTACATAAGTTCTCTGTGAGTTAGAAGCAGCTCGATGGCACCTAACAACAACGACTGTTATTATTGTTATTATTATTATTACTTACTAAATGAAGATGAGGAAACTTTAAAAAATTTACTTCCCATGCATCCTTTCTCAGGAAGTCAGCTGAGGCTGTGTACCAATAAACTGAGGGAGTAAATCAAGAAAGCGAAAAGATACGAAATTAGGAAAAGAGCTAAAACTGAAGCAAAGAAAAAGTCTTTCCCAGAATAATGGCAGGTCTAGAGAGTAACCAGTCCAAACTGGTGCAAGAAACTCCTGGGTTACAGAAGGGACAGCAGTAAAAAAAAATGAAGTGAGGAAGGGATATAGAGCCACACATACTTATTTTTGCATACAGTATCTTGAAAACGCTATCAAAAGTGGCATCATCTTTGCTCCCAGAGTGGGGAAGTAGGAACTTTAAAGACTGGGGCAGGAGACTTTTTTTCCCACATGATTAATTTATTGTTCTTGCATTTTTGTTTGCAAACTTAATAAACACTGAAGTTTGCTTTTTTTTTCCTATTTGTTTGTTATGAGGGTTTCCAAATTTGCACACGAGCAATTTGTTTATGTTTGCTTCGAGCCTGGAGTCAAACACAGACATGTACCTCCAAGCTTTCACTCTAACTTCTGAAGTAGCACTATGCAACAGCACCACTTTAGAAACCATCTGGGGATTGCTGACTAGACCTTACACATGGAGTACACAGCAGGAGCAGTTCTCCAAAGGAAATGGGTGCTAGGAAGAGACAAACCGATAGATACCCACCACAGCATCCATATGTTTGTACTCCTTAGCGCGCTTTCATTCACAAGATTAATATTATGGTGACTGATACAGCTCTTCCAGAAAGAAAGCCAGATTATCTGTTTTCGTACTTTTATGATTCTTTCTCTCAGAAACCTGAGAAAGAAAGCCTGGGAAAGAGTATGCACTTAAGGAAAGAGTGAGTGGGAGGATTATGGCACTTTTACACCTCTTTAGATTGGTTCTAATTAATAGAAAGAAAGTTTTCCCATGATCCAGCCTAGCTCCCCTCAAGCTGTAAGAGAGCAAACACCAGTTAAGCAACAGAGTAATCCTTTGTCCTCTGTACTTATGTTTCATTTAGGGATTTCTCTGGGATGTATTGTGGAAGCATGGAAGACTTATTTTTCATTGTATATTCATCTTTTGATACATCTGAAATATTTATTGCAGGTAATAAAAAAATTCTAAGAATAAATATATATTTAACCTAATGATTACATGCAACCTTCTTAATATTTCCTAGAAAATAAGATATAATAACAAGTTCCATTTTTAAAAGAATTATTCACTCATGCAAGTGTTTATATTTTCTACCATGAATACAGAACTTTCCTTATCACTGATAACTATCAAAACCCTATGAAAATTTTAAGGTAATACAATGGTATTTTAAGTGATTAAAAAAGAGAGACCTGATAATGACAGATTTATACTGAAGCCTTTAACGATAACATGATGACATTTAGGATTGCTTCACAGTGATCTAAGGCAAGGGAGGGAAGGTTATATATGAAACAGTGTGCTGATGATTGCTGAGGCTCAATAATGGGTACAGACAGGGTAGGTAGGTCAACACACTATTCTAATTTTGTTATGTATTTGAAATTTTCCATACAAAAAAAATGAAGAAAGCTTACTGAAAATTTATATTGATGTCTGGGAGGTAAAACAGAATGGCCTACTCCCACAAAAACGACCTATGACAAGTGGCTAAGGAAAAGGTCACAAAGGCTAGACATGTTAGAGGGGTTATGTGACTCTTGATTAGATACTCACCATTTCCACTTAAAAAAAGAAGCTGGAAAATATGTAAACAAGGATAAGTGAAAATATAGCTAACACTCACCAAACGTTTTGAGTCTTCATCCTGTTTGTAAAAAAACAGAAGCTGCCTTACCAAAAGGGTAAGGCTGGGACCACTAGCAATGGAAAAAGTGCCGCCAGACTGTGACAAATTAGCACAACGATCAAATGCACTTCTTTGGATAGAATACTGAAAACAAAACAAAAAGATATATATTACACAGGTATATAACTGTTACATTTTAGGTATATGGTAAACGATTTATCGAAATGGTGAAAACTGACAACTAAGATGCTGCTGCAGTGGAATTATCAGGAAAACATCAATAACAACAACAAATCCTTGGAACGTAATGAACGGCTTTTAAATAACCCGTTAAAAGAATCTTCCACTGCTACCTTCTAATATGATCATCAGGTGTGATTTGGCCCATGTTTATACTTTATCATATAATCACCTAATTATAAATACTTACATAAATATAATAAAATTAATTAGGGGGTAAGTACTATTATTAACATTAACTTTCTAAAAAAACCAAACCAAACCCATTGCCGTCGAGTCAATTCCAACTCACTGCGACTCTATAGGACAGAGTAGAACGGCCCCATAGTTTCCAAGGAGTGGCTGGTGGATTCGAAATGCCGACCTTTTGGTCAGAAGCTTGAATTCTTAACCACTGAGCCACCAGGGCTCCAACTTTCTAAACAAGTGTACAAAAAAATACATACAAAGTAGATGCTATTTACAACAACAAAGTCATTTTTAAAATAAGCTCTCACATGTCCACTTAATTCTTTCTCAGTATTAAAAACAAACTCACTTGCTGTTTTCTGTCTCTATAGCCTCTAATAAATGACTGGATAATTATTGCATTTTTCAGTCTTCGCCTTTCTTCCTAAATAACGGGGGGAAAAAGGAGTAATCAGTCAGAATCAGTGAAAATAACATTTAGCGAGTAAAATCTTAAAAAACAAAAACAAAAAGCACTATTGAAACCTAAGTCACATACCATAAAATTCATGTGTACCATTCAGTGGTTTTTAATATAGTCATAGAGTTGTATAACCATACCACTATCGACTTTTAGAATACTTTCATCAGCCCAAAGAGAAACTCCATACTCATTAGCAGTCACTCTCCATTTTCCCCTGTGCTCAGCTCCTGGCAACAATGCATCTCCTTTCTGTCCCTATGGATTTACCTATTCTAGACATTCCATATAAAAACAATCATATGATATATGTGGCTTTTTGTGTGTCTGGCTTATTTCACTTAGCATAACGTTTTCAAAGTTCATCCATGTATCAGTACTTCATTCCTTTTTAAGGCCGACTAATATTCCATTGTACAGATAGATCATATTTTGTTTATTTATTAGTTGATGCACTTTTTGGCAATTACACATAATGGTACTATAAACATTCATATACACGTTTTTGTGTGAACATGTTTTCAGTTCTCATAAGCATATACCTAGGAGTGGAACTGTTGGGTCACATAACTCTGTTTTGAGGAACTGTCAAATTGGTTTCCAAATGGCTACATCATTTTACAATCTCATCACCACAGTAAGACATTTTAATATTTAAAGGATTTAGTTTTAAATATAAAAATTATATAAACAAATAAGAAAAAACACTATTTTAAAAGGTCAATTTCTTGTTTCAAAGAGAAAAGCTTTTCAATTTTCATTAACTTGAGACTGTCTTTAAAATTTTCAGCGAACTATTAAAAATATATATTCTTCCTCATGATCATAATCATAGCAGCTACCACTAGTTAAAAGTCTACTATGTGTCATCCCTATGAAAGGCACTTCATATTTATTCTCACAATAATCTTACAGCTGAGTATTATTCCTATTTTAAAGTTGCAGGAACTGAGATTTCCAAACAGATTAAGTAATTGCCAAAGATGTGACAGAACCAGAATTCAAACCTAGGTTTAAATCTAAAATCTGTACTCCATCTTAGCACACTACATTGTTTCACATCTTCTATGAATGCCATCTTCCATGCTTGAAATGCACGTACATATTCACTCACACAATCATGGGATTAGAGAACACTATCAGATGATTCAAGGATACTCTCTGAGCTTGAAATGGTTATAACAAGAGAACTCCTGAGCTTTATGTTTTGGAATCTATTGGTCATTATCACTATAATGATTATAAGCACACTATAATTAAAAGCTCATATATCTTCCCATGAATTTTTAATTACTTATTTTTATTCATTCAATTGTCCAAAAAGGAGGAAATTTTGGTAACACCCATAGCCTTTTGGTTGGGACCTAAAGGACTATACCTTAGGAGTAAAGGTGAGTTGGAAATAAAATCCTCAAAAGGACAGAAGACCAGCTTCAAATCAGCTCAATTCTGTATTAGTTAAAGGTGATTTATCTCAACTCTTACTGCCTGCCAGAAGCAAGTATCTCTTCAATTTGTCATTCACAATGTCTATCATTCAATCAAAAATAATCAGTCACACAAAAAACAAAAACTGAAAATCAAAAGGACAAACAAGAGAAAAAGACCCACAGGAAATCCAAATACTGGAGTTTAAAATCTAAAATTATTATGTTCAAGAAATTAAAAGACAAGTGAATGGGAAAATATAAAAAACAATCGAAGAAAATTCTAAAACTGAAAAAGATTTTGTATTTGCAAAACTAAAATTAAGAACTCAGTGGATATATTTAACATCACTATTCCTAAAGAAATAATCTGTAAATTCAATGTTAGATCAGAAGGAAATATCCAGATTGAAGCACAGATATTCAAAAGGATAAACATACAGAAAAAAAGTATAGGAGACATATGGGAAACAATGGAAAGGTCATTTGTAATTTGAATCCAAGAAGGAGAGGAATGGGAAGATGGAGTAAAAGCACTATTGGAAGAGAGCTGAGAATCTTCTAAAACAGATGGAAGACACTAAAACAAATACTTTTTTTGGTTGAGCTGTGATTCTCAACCAAGGGCAATTTTGCCAACTAGGGAACATTTAGTAATTTCTGGAGATATTTTTTGTTATGACAATTGAGGGGTTGTCACAATTGCAGGCATCCAGTGGGTAGAAGCCATGGATGATTCTAAACATCCCACAATGTACAGGATAGTCCCCTATGACGAGAATTATCTGGCCCAAAATGTCAATAGTGCGGAGTCTGAGAAATTGTCTTTGCACGTGCGGCTCCTTTTACCAAGAATGCTCCCCCTCCAGCATTTCAAAAGGCAGCTTCTTTCTCAACCTTCAGGAACTAACTCAGCTTCCTCAGAGCCCTTTCCTAACCACCCTATCTAAAGAAGGCCTTCTCAGTTACTATCACATTACTCTACTGCTTTCATAGCACTGATCACAATCTCAGTATCTTGGCTAAAATCATCTTCTACCACCAAGCAGCAACTTTGTCTCTCTTATTCATTATCTGTATACCCAGAAACCAGAATAGTACCCAGCACATAATATGCCCTCAATAAATCTTCATTAAAGGAATGAATGAGTTGTTTAAAAAAATTAAAAAAATAAAAAACTCTACTTAATAATACAAGATACTACAACGGCTGAATAATCAGCCAAGCAATTTTAAGAAACTATCACCAGAAAGATGAAACATAAGCATAAAGCAAAGAGTGTCATCAGCTCCCATCTTTTATATTTTTTACAAGTGGTTAAGATGCATCCCTTAACAGTAAGTTTTCTCCTTCTGATTGATGAAATAGAAACATTATATACTAAGCCTTTCTAGATCTTCTGGAAACCATATACTAAACAACTAAGTCAACTAAAAGCCATTTCTCCCCCTCTACTCTGGAAACTGCCTTTTTAAGTCTACTTTCTCTATATTGGTTCCAGAATAAATTACTTACTGTAAAATCCAACAAATCCAGAAATGATTTTAAAACTGAATATACATAATATATACGCATTAATATACATAATAAATCAAGGTTTATCTGAATGCTACAGGAAAAAGCTTATCTACAGAGTCTTACAAAACTGTCTTACCTCTCTCTTTCTTCTTTCTTCCTGAGTACGATGTAAAAGAGAAGCCTTTTCTTCCTAAACCCAAAAAAGAGAAAAAGAAATAAAAGGAGGTTACACTTTCAAATCTGAAAATACTCTCATACAAAAATTATAGACTCTTTTGACCCAAAAAGGATTTTAAAGATCATCCAATCCAATTATCTTAGTTAATAAGATGAGAAACCTAGGAACAAGAAACTTAACTGATTTTCCCAAGGTCACAGATCTAATAAAAGTTAGTATTTCAGTAGTTTCCTAAGAACAAAATCTGATTTCTTCACATACACAGGGAAGTACAAGTAAAACTGAGGAAATCTGAATAAAACTGGTCTATTGTAACAATGTCAACATCCTGGTTGTGGCATTAGACTTGCAGTTGTTTAAATTATTACCACTCCAGGAAATTGGGTGATGTGTACAAGATACCTCTCTGTATTATTTCCTACAACTGCATGTGAATCTATAATTATCTCAACAGAAATGTCAATAAAAAAAATCAAATTTCTTTACTGCTAATAAATTTTAAATATTTTCTCCATCATAAGTAAAACTAAATTTTGAACAAAATTACTTAGCTTGCAGCAGGAGCTAAAATAAACATTTCAGATACTGAAAAACACTTAAAGACAACCTCTTCCCTTGAAAATTGTTCAAGTCTATAATGTGTGGATATTTTAATTATTTTAACTTTAATCCAAAATAAAATGAAAGGTTCAAGACTTTACATATGAATCAACAGAAAAAATAATAAACTTAAATCTCTTAACAGAAACATACACTCCATCAAAAAAGTGTCAGAAAAGGAGCAAATAAGCCAATTTAAAATTATACACTGATGTTAAACACAATATGTAGAATTAAAAGTTTCTCAATCTCAAAATATGAAGTTAAAGAAATAATTTCTCCAGATATTTTCCATTTTACAAATTTCTTTAATTTCGAATGAAAAGTTTTTTTCTACCAAGTGTCCAAAGGCAAACAAATACCTTGTTTTAAAATTCACTGATCAGTTAAAAGGAGGAGAGGGTAAATGGAATATCTAACGTACAAAGTGCAGAGAAAGTCATGACACTCAGAATCATGGAATGCTTCTTGATGAAAGTATAGACTAAATAAGAATTAATATCAACATGTCTCTAACTTCTTCTCCTTCCATCTCCATCTGTATTATATTTAAAAAGATAAAATTTCCTTAGATGATATACTCTAGCAAAACAACAGTCACTACGTTTACTTCAACATATAAACAAGCTTGTTATCGTTGTAGCTGCCGTCTAGTCAGCCTCCAACTCACGGTAACCACATGCACAACGGAACAAAGTGCTGCACTATTCCCACTGACAGGAGTGGCCAGGAATCGAACCAGGGTCTCATCTACTGCATGGAAAACGAGAATTCTACCACTGAACCACTAATGACCCCATAAATAAGCTTAGTAATCCCTAATATAAATGTTAGATGAGTGCAAGGACCACATCTAGTTTTGCTTACCACCAACTGTCATATCAGCTACTTCAGTATTTGGCACATGCAGGTGTGCCGACCTTTTGGTTAGCAGCCGAGCATATAAACATATATATGTGGTTAAGTACACCAACAAGCAACTGTCGGAAATTCAAGCTGGATTCAGGAGAGGACACGGAACCAAGGATATCACTGCTGATGTCAGATGGATCCTGGCTGAAAGCAGAGAATACCAGAAAGATATTTACCTACGTTTTCTTGACTATGCAAAGGCATTCAACTGTGGATCTTAACAAATTATGGGTAATGTTGCAAAGAACAGGAATTCCAGAACGCTTAATTGTGCTCATGAGGAACCTGTACATAGGTCAAGAAGCAGTTGTTCAAACAGAACAAGGGGATACTGCGTGGTTTAAAGTCAGAAAAGGTGTGCGTCAGGGTTGTATCCTTTCACCATACCTAATCAATCTGTGGAAACACTGGTGGCGTGGTGGTTCAGAGCTTAGCTGCTAACCAAAAGATAGGAAGTCTGAATCTACCAGGCGCTCCTTGGAAACCTTATGGGGGTTGTTCTACTCTATTCTACATGGTCACTATGAGTCTGAATCAACTCAACAGCAACGGATTTGTTTGTTTTTTTTAAACTATTATTCAATCTGTATGCTAAGCAAATAATCCAAGAAGCTGGACTATATGAAGAAGAATGGGGCATCAGGATTGGAGGAAGACTCATTAACAACCCGCATTATGCAGATGACATCACCTTGCTTGCTTGAAGTGAAGAGAGCTTGAAGCACTTACAGATGAAGATAAAAGACTACCATCCTTCAGTATGGATTACACCTCAACATAAAGAAAACAAAAATCCTTACAACTGGACCAATAAGTAACATCATGATAAATGGAGAAAATGTTGAAGTTGTCAAGAATTTCATTTTACTTAGATCCACAATCAACACCCATGGAAACAGCAGATAAGAAGTGAAATGTCGCATTGCATCGGGCAAATCTGCTGCAAAAGATCTCTTTAAAAGTATTAAAGGTCTCTTTAAACTGTTTCAAAGATGTCACCTTGAAGACTAAAGGTGTGCCTGACACAAGTCATAGTGTCTTTAATCATCTCATATGCATGTGAAAGCTAGATGATGAATAAGAAGACTGAAGAAGAATTGATGCCTTTGAATTATGCCTTTGGCAAAGAATACTGAATGTACCATGAACTGCCAGAAAAACAAATCTGTCTTGGAAGAAGTACAGCCAGAATGCTCCTTAGAAGCAAAGATGGCAAGACTTTGTCTTACATACTTTGGACATGTTATCAGGAGGGACCAGTCCCTGGAGAAGGACATCATGCTTGG
>NW_004443956.1:21858941-21859981 GCF_000243295.1 Trichechus manatus latirostris | reverse complement strand
ACATCATGCTTGGTAAAGTAGAGGGTCAGCGAAAAAGAGGAAGACCCTCAACAAGATGGATACAGTGGCTGCAACAATGGGCTCAGGAATAACAAAGATTGCGAGGATGGCACAGGAACAGGCAGTGTTTCATTCTGTTGTACACAGGGTCACTATGAGTCAGAACCAACTCAATGGTACCTAACAACAACATCATAACTTTATGGGACCACTGACATGTTTGTAGCCGGATGTTGCACGAACGGACATTACGCAGCGTGTGACTGTATATATAAAGAGAAACCTGGGGAATATATGTGGGAATGGCTATTAAGGGTGTGGGATAATGGTGCAAGGAATACAAAGTTGGATCAGTCTGAGTTTATTGATATGGGCCCATGAAACACACATTCTTCACTCTATGTTTCAGCTCAAGAGGTTATAAAAGGTGAAATAGTGTGTTTGGTTGGTTCATTGAATCAGGGATTAAGTGGTGGCCAACACTAAATCAAGGTGAAATGTCAGACCTGCCTTGATATACTTTAGAAAAAGGTATCCAAAGGCTTAAGAAAATCAGCATGTTAGAGTGGAGTTATCAAGTTGGACCCAAAGACCCATCCATGAAGCGTCCAGAGGACATATCATCTACCACAATGGTGAGGAACAAATTTGTGAAGGGATCCCCAGTATCCTTGAAGACTGCTGTTATTGCTATTTTATATACCTTATTTTTATGCAAATAATGCACACCCTCTGCATTTGTTTGCTGGCTGTGCCCTCCTGCCACAAGGTGTTTTCATAAGCTCACTATGCCGATTTTTTTTTTTTAGCAACATGTGGAAGATGACTGGCATGGTGGCACTTGGGAGGCTGACTTGCACAGGGAGGGCACTGCTGGCAAACAAACACAGAAGGTGCGTGTTAGCTGCAAAAAATACAGTAAGTCAGATTTGACAGTGGGAACTACTCTAATTGAATTAAGACACATAACCACAATGGGGCTGATTGGACCCTGTGGTGGTAGGGGTCAAATGGTGCTACTTAAATGACAAAATCTCTAT
>NW_004443956.1:21847465-21858841 GCF_000243295.1 Trichechus manatus latirostris | reverse complement strand
CTCTAATTGAATTAAGACACATAACCACAATGGGGCTGATTGGACCCTGTGGTGGTAGGGGTCAAATGGTGCTACTTAAATGACAAAATCTCTATATCTATACACACACACACACACACACACACACACACACACACACACATGCTTCACTGGTTTTGCTCTCTAGAGGAGCCAGCCTAAGATACCAAGTGACCACGTAAACATCACCAGCAGGAAAATATAACACCATGAACTGCTTGATATGATGCAAAAGGTACGTGTCATTTTTGTGTTATTCTTGTCAAAAACCCTCTTTTAATTTAAATATATTGATTTCAAGGAGAAACTTTATGTTGTAGTCATTGTTAGGTGCCGTAGAGTCGGTTCCGACTCATTGCGACCCTATGTACCACAGAACGAAACACTGCCCAGTAATGCGCCATCCTCACAATTGTTATGCTTGAGCCCACTGTTCCAGCCACTGTGTCAATCCATCTCACTGAGGATCTTCCTCTTTTTCACTGACCCTGTACTTTACCAAGCATGATGTCCTTCTCCAGGGACAGGTTCCTCCTGATAACATGTCCTAAGTATATAAGACGTAGTCTCATCATCCTTGCTCCTAAGGAGCATTCTGGCTGCATTTCTTCCAAGACAATTTGTTTGTTCTTTTGGAAATCCACGGTATAGTCAATATTCTTCGTCAACACTATAATTCAAAGGTTTCAATTCTTCATTGGTCTTCCTTATTCATTATCCAGCTTTCGCATGCGTATGATGCGATTGAAAATGCCATGGCTTGGATCAGGCGCACCTTAGTCTTCAAGGTGACATCTTTGCTTTTCAACACTTTAAAGAGGTCTTTTGCAGCAGACTTGCCCAATGCAATGCATCTTTTGATTTCGTGACTGCTGCTTCCATGGGTGTTGATTGTGGATCCAAGTAAAATGAAATTCTTGACTTCAGTCTTTTCTCCATTTATCACGATGTTGTTTATTGATCCAGTTGTGAGAATTTTTGCTTTCTTTATGTTGAGGTGTAATCCATACTGAAGGATGTGGTCTTTGATCTTTATCAGTAAGTACTCCAAATTCTCTTCACTTTCAGCAAACAAGGTTGTGTCATCTGCATAATGCAGGTTGTTAATGAGTCTCTCTTCAATCCTGATGTCCCATTCTTCTTCATACAGTCCGGCGTCTCAGATTATTTGCTCAGCATAAAGACTGAATAGCTATGGTGAAAGATTACAACCCTGAAGCACAGCTTTCCTGACTTTAAACCATGCAGTATCCCCTTGTTCTGTTCGAACTGCCTCTTGATCTACGTACAGATTCCTCATGAGCACAATTGTTCTGGAATTCCCATTCTTCGCGATGTTATCTATAATTTGTTATGATCAACACAGTCAAATGCTTTTGCATAGTCAATAAAACATACATAAACATCTTTCTGCTATTCTCTGCTTCCAGCCAGGATCCATCTGACATCAACAATCATATCCCTGGTTCCATGTCCTCTTCTGAATCCAGCCTGAATTTCTGGCAGTTTCCTGTCGATATACTGCTGCAGCTGCTTTTTCTTCAGCAAAATTTTACTTGCATGTGATATGAATGATATTGTTCAATAATTTCCGCATTCAGTTAGATCACCTTTCCTGGGAAAAGGCATAAATATGGATCTCTTCTAGTCAGTTGGCCAGGCAGCTGTCTTTCAAATTTCTTGGCATAGACAAGTGGGCACTTCCAGCACTACATCTGTTTGTTGAAAGGTCTCAACTGATACTCCGTTAACTCCTGGAGCCTTGCTTTTCGCCAATGCCTTCAGTACCATTGGTTCCTGATCATATGCTACCTCCTGAAATGGCTGAACATCGACCAATTCTTTTTGGTATAATGACTCTGTGTATTCCTTCCGTCTTGCTTTGATGCCTCTTGTCATTTAATACTTTCCCCATAGAATCCTTCACTACTGAATTTTGAATTTTTTCTTCAGTTCTTTCAGCTTGGGAAATGCCAAGAATGT
The DNA here is from genome assembly GCF_000243295.1 of Trichechus manatus latirostris. Lineage (NCBI taxonomy): Eukaryota > Metazoa > Chordata > Mammalia > Sirenia > Trichechidae > Trichechus > Trichechus manatus. The sequence goes on along the minus strand of NW_004443956.1, from coordinate 21,856,840 downwards.
TCTTCCCTTTCGGATTTCTATATCCAGCTCTTTGCACAAGTCATTATAATACTTTACTTTGTCTTCTCAAGCTACCTCTTGAAATCTTCTGTTCAGCTCTTTTACGTCATCATCTTTTCGTTTTGCTTTGGCTACTTGACATTCAAGAGCAAGTTTCAGAGTCTCTTTGAATCCATTTTGGTGTTTTCTTTTTTTCCTGTCTTTTTAATGATCTCTTGCTTTCTTCATGTATGATGTCCTTCATGTCAGCCCACAACTCTTCTGGCCTTCAGTCATTAGTGTTCAACGTGTCAAATCTATTCTTGAAATGGTTTCTAAATTCAGGTAGTGTCTTAGTCATTTAGTGCTGCTATAACAAAAACACCAGAATTGGATGGATTTAACAAACAGAAGTTTATTCTCTCACAGTCCAGGAGGCTACAAGTCCAAATTCAGAGCATCAGCTACAAGTCCAAATTCAGGGCGTCAGCTACAAGTCCAAATTCAGGGCGTCAGCTACAAGTCCAAATTCAGGGCGTCAGCTTCAGGGGAATGCTTTCTCCATCGACTTTGGCGGAAGGTCCATGTCATCAATCTTCCCTTGGTCTAGGAGCTTCTCTGTGCAGGAACCTCAGGTCCAAAGGGCACGCTCTGCTACCAGCACTGCTTTCTTGGTGGTGTGAAGTTCCCATGTGTCTCTGCTCACTTCTCTCTTTTATATTTCAAAAGAGATTGGCTTAAGATACCACCCAGTCTTGTAGATGTCATTAGCATAACCTCACCATAGTGATACAGTATACAACACATAAAAAGACAACATATAACCTCATCATAGCGATAGAGTTTACAACACACAAGGAAATTACATCAGATTACACAATCATGCAATACTGGGAATCATGACCTAACCAAGTTGACAGATATTTTGGGGGGACATAATTCAATCCATGACAGGTAGGATATAGTCAAGGTCATACTTTGGCTCTCGCGGACTTGTTCTCATTTTCTTCAGTTTCAACCTGAACTTGAGTATGAGTAATTGCTGATGTGTTCCACAGTCGGCCCCTGGCCTTGTTCTCATTGATGATATTGAGCTTTTCCATCGTCTCTTTCCGAAGATGTAGTCGACGTGATTCCTGTGTGTTCCATCTGATAAGGTCCACTTGTATAGTCGCCGTTTATGTTGATTAAAAAAAAAGGACTTGCATGAAGAAGTCATCGGTCTTGCAAAATTCTATCATGCAATCTCCGGATTCATTTCTATCACCAGTGCTGTATTTTCCAATTACCGATTCTTCTTCTTTGTTTCCAACTTTCGCATTTCAATCACCAGTAATTATCAATACATCCTGATCACATGTTCGATCAATTTCAGACTGCAGAGGCTGGTAAAAATCTTCAGCTTTCCCATCTTTGGCCTTAGTGATTGGTGCATAAATCTGAATAATAGTCATATTAATTCGTCTTCCTTATAGGCATATAGATATTATCCTATTACTGACAGCACTGTACTTCAAAACAGATTTTGAAATGTTCTTTTTGACGATGAATGAAATGCTATTCCTCTTCAAGCTGTCATTCCCAGCATAGCAGACTACATGATTGTCCAATTCAAAATGGCCAACACCAGTCCCTATCAGCTCACTAATGCCTAGGATATTGATGTTTTTCTGTTCCCTTTCATTCTAAACAACGTGCAATTTTCCTAGATTCATTGATTTCAAGAAGAAGGCTTATATTACTACAGTATATAGAAAAACAGTATTACTTGTCTTAAATAGACATTGCCCCTGAAAACACAAATAAAAAACTGTACTTTTACATTTTAATTAAAAAAATAAACACTGAATTACAAAAAAAAATAGTAAATTTATTCATAAAAAACTACACCTTGGGATAATTTAAAGGAGCCCTAATGGCACAGTGCTTAAGCACTTAGCTGGTAACCGAAAAGTCAGTGGTTCAAACCCACCAGCCTGCTCCTCAGGAGAAAGATATGGCAGTCTGCTTCTGTAAAGACTTACAGTCTTGGAAACCCTATGCGGCAGTTCTGCTCTGTATTACAGGGTTGCTGTGAGTCAGAATCGACTCTAAGCAATGGTTATGGGTTGAATGGGTGGCTACACAATATACTGAATGTAATCAGTGTCACTGAATTATAAAAGTAAAAATTGATGAACTGAGAAATGTTTTGTCACTTATATTTTTTTATCAGAGGAAAAAAAAAAAAAAAGCCACACCTGAAACTAAGTTCCAGAAAACAGGAACACTAAAGAATAGGAGGCATTATCTGGCCTAGTTTAAGATAAGACTCTATAGGACAATTCTGATACTAACCAACACAGACAATCCCAACTCACTTCTGTGTATAATCAGGAATATGTGTAGATCAGACAAATGGTATTTAATCACCTTCTCTGACAGTACTGAATTCTGCAAATTAATTCCTAACCAAAATATCATTTGTGATTTTGATTCAACAAACTTCTATTTTAAGAAACCACCTGGGGTTGACAACCCAAGATGGCGGCTTAGCCAGACACACCACACCATCCCTCTACAACAAATACCCAAAAAACCAAGTGAAACAGATACATATGACAGTCTTGGAACCCTGAGCAGCAAACAAAAGGATGAAGAATTAGATCGAACATTGAATGGAAGGAGAAACTGAATGAAAACAGCGAAAGAGGAGATTATAGACTCTCGGCACCCTGCCAGCTGGCCCAGCACAGCATGGCCATCTTGAGACAAAGCAAGCAGTAATACTGGGTGAGAAGCACAGGAAGGCAACTTCATGGAATTCCTGATAGAGATACTGTGTAGACAAAGCCAGAGTAAAGCAAGATGAACAAAACATGAAATTGATGTAAGGAGAGAAAGTGTAGGAAGGCAAGCAAGAACTCCAGGGATCCTGATGACCACAGAGCAAGGAGGGAGCCAGAAACTAAAGACGGGACTATTCACCAGCAGCAGTCCCTGATCATTTGCACAGGGTCGCCCACGGAGTAGTGGGTCCATACAGTGGCGGCTGGAGATCCCCTATATGACTGGATTCTGGGCAGCCCACCCCCCTTGCATTTGGCTGGGGCTAGGTCTTGAGCACCAGATGCAGCCTACAGAGTGCCATGGGGCTCATATCAGTGACCAGAGGAATATGCTCCCCCCTTGCCCTCTTGGTGACCAGAGGTGCATCCCCGCCCCTGCCCTCCTGTGGACTGGTGGTTCAAGCCCGCCACCATCAATCCCGACCACAACTGGCGAAGTACACGTACCCCACCTGTCTGGTGACTGGTGACGCCCCTCACCACTGCCAGACAAGTGGCCAGTGGCACATGTTCCCACACTGCCAGACCAGTGACATGTAACCACCTCACCCCCCCCCCGCCATTCCACCCATCTGGTGATCGGCAGTGTAAGTGACAAACCCCACCTGGCAACCAACGGCGCAAGCTCCCCCCACCCAGCAACCAGTGATCCGTGCATCCCTGCCCTGACCACCTGGCAACCGGTGGCGCACACGCAGTGCACATAACCCGGCAACCAATGTTCCTTGCACCCACACCCAGTGAGTCAGACAGGCACACTACCTCATCAGCAATGCCCATCACATTCCAACAGGTGCCATCTGCACCTCTGTCAAATAATGAACAAGAAATTCTAATGCCCTCATCTAACGTTTGTTCAGCTGCAACATTACACATCCAACAACCACACAGTTCCTGCAGGCTAACTGCATATGCAGTGAAACCCCTTGATCCACCACCACCTACTGAGCTGCCAGTGCATGCATGCACAGAGGGCCTAATCCATCCACTTGGCTAGCACTCCCAGCAGCTATGGAGATGTTCTACCCTGGCCTCCAGAGGATGGACTAAGTGCTAGCACCAACCTGAAAGGACCCCATAGTCCCACAAGGGCTGTGGAAGGACCCAGACCACAGAACACTTGTGTCCAGTATCAGGGAAAAAACCTGCTCTACCACCTGCATGCAATCTTGTGAGAGAAAACACATGAACCTAACCACAGAGAACTCACATGTCAGTGTGACCCATCATACACACCAGTGAGAGAAAAGCACATCCAGTCTACTGACACTATCAAAGTCACACACAGACTCCCACCACAAAACAATTACAATAATACAGCAAAAAGAAGACATTCTAAGAAAAAAAAAAACCTTTTAATATATGAAAACAAAACAACAACAAAAAATCAGGACAAAACAAACATCTAATAGACAACCTAATGCCTCGGAGATAGCAAACAATAATAAATCCTGAAGGAACAGGGTAAGCTAGCTCAAACAAATAAGCAAAATAAAGGAACAGAAAACCTTCCTAAGGAAGAAATGATAATACAACTACCTGAGAAGGATTTTAAAAGACTCATATTCATGCTTCTCAAAGACAGCAACAAAAACAAACGAACAAAAAAAAATCCAAGAATAATTCAAGAAAACAACACAGAACAAAATGACAAACTAAACAGATAATTAGGTCTCATTCAAAAACAGGTAGAAATCCAGGAGATTAAGAGTAAAATATCAGAAATAACAAATAAAAGGACTCAGAACTAGTGAAACAAACAACAAATTACTTAATACTATTTTGTTTGACGAACAGAAAAAAGAATGAAGAAACTCTAAAAATTATGTAGAACATCAACAAGAAGAATTATATATGCACAACAAGAATTACAAAAGAGGAGGAGAAAAAGAATACAAGAGAGAATTTTTGAAAATATGCTGGCAGAAAACTTTCCAAATATCATGAAAGATGAGAAAGTTTCCATCCAAGAAGCTCAACGAACCCCATGCAGGATAGACCCCAAAAGAAATTAACCAAGACATAATGCATTAAAACTTTCCAAAACCAAGAACAAAGAATTATAAGAACAGCTTGTGAAAAACGAAACATCACTTACAAAGGAGGACCAATAAGACTAAGTGCTGATTTCTGGTCACAAACCATGCAGGCAAGAAGGCAATGGGATGACATATACAAAATCCTGGAAAAAAAAAAATTGCCAGCCAAGAATCATATACAAAAAAACAAAAAAGCCATTGCCATCAAGTCGATCGCAACTAATAGTGACTCTACAGAACAGAGCAGAACTGCCACCAAAGGGTCTTCAAGGAGCGCTTGGTAAATTTGAACTGCCGACCTTTTGGTCAGCAGCTGAAATCTTAACCACTACGCCACCAGGGTTTCCCAAGAATCATATAGCCAACAAAATTGCCTTTAAAAAACAATGGTGAGGTGGGGCCAAGATGGCAGAGTAGCCAGACGCTTCCAGTGGACCCTCTTACAACAAACACCCGAAAAAACAAATGAATTGATTATACATGGCAATCTGGGAGATCTGAACATCAAACGCATAAGTGACAAACCGAAATGAGTAGCGGAGTGAGGAAAGAGGGTTCGGAAGCAGTGAGAAGTTGCCCGACCTGACCTGGCAAGAGCATGAGCACTTTAGGTGTGAGCAGCTCGGGGGTCAGCGGTGAGGCAGGCAAGCAGCTGTGTCTGGGAGGTGTATTCTGCATGGGGAGAGACGCAGTGCCAGAGACTCTACACAGCCACCCAGAACCAGTGAGAAGCAGCCATTGACTGGCGAAAGATAATTGCGTAAGACTTACAACGTGGATCAAAAACACCCCCCTCAGAGAAAAACCTCTCTCCCGTTTACCTCCTCACTTCCTGCTCTGCACTGAGTCCCGGACTAGCCTCAGCTATTGCCAAGTCCCCTGGGCTGAAAGTAGGCTCTGTCACACGCCGGGAGCCATCCTCCCTGCCTTGGAGAGTGAACAAATTAACAGAGGAAAAAATAAACAGCCAGCTTCTCTAAATCGGGAATCCAGGGTAGGCCCAGCTCCTTTGCCTAGGCACAGGCATAACAGATCCACAGACGTTGAGTGCCTTTCCCCCTGCCCGTTTCAACAGCATAGGCCCTCACTGCTGCAGGACAACAGGGTATATACCAGAAGTCTATCTTCAACTTCAGCTGGAGAAGTGGGCAGACTCCTGAGCTCACATACCTAGTAAAAGATCTAACCACAAGGTGACAGAACATTAGAGCTTCAAAGATGCAAATAATCAAACTAGCTCATATGAGCAGCCTATTTGGGCGTACTAAAACAAATCAAGAAAATAGGACAAAGTAAGCAAACATAAAATAAATAAATACAATAACTTATTAATGGCTGGGAAACAAGAATCAATATTAAATCACATAAAGAGACAGCCCATGATGGCTTCAGCAAGCTTCCAAAATAAAGAATCTAGAAAATTTTCCAGAGGAAGAAAATTTCTTGGAATTACTGGAGGCAAAATACAAAAGACTAATATACAGAATTCTTCAAGACATTAGGAAAGAAATTAAGGAAAATGCAGAACACACAACAGAGAAAATTAAAAAGATCAGAGAAAAGCATAAGGACAAATTTAACAAGCTGTAAGAATCCATAGAGAAACAATAATCGGAAATCCAGAAGATTAACAATAAAATTTCAGAATGCGATAACTCAATAGAAAGTCACGGGAGCAGAACTGAGGCAATGGAAATCAGAACTAGTGAGACTGAAGACTGAAGATAAAGCACCAACTTACTTGAGGAAAAACGAGATAAAAAGATTTTAAAAAAATGAAGAAACCCTAAGAATCATGTGGGACTCTATCAAGAGGAATAACCTACGAGTGACTGGAGTACAAGAACAGGAGGGGACAACAGAAAATACAGACAGAAGTGTTGAAAATATGTTGGCAGAAAACTTCCGTGATATCGTGAAAGATGACAAGATATCTATCCAAGATGGTCATCAAATCCCACATAAGGTAGATCCCAAAAGAAAGTCACCAAGACATATTATAAGAAAACTTGCCAAAACCAAAGATAAGAGAAAATTTTAAGAGCGGCTAGAGATAAATGAAAATTCATTTACAGAGGAGAGTCAATAACAATATGCTCGGACTACTCAGCAGAAACCACACAGGCAAGAAGGCAATGGGATGACATGTATAAAGCTTTGAAGGAAAAAACCTGCCAGCCAAGAATTATATATCCAGCAAAACTGTCTCTCAAATATGATGGCAAAATTAGGGCATTTCCAGATAAACCGGAGTTTCCGGAATATGCAAAAACCAAACAAAAATTACAAGAAATACTAAAGGGAGTCCTCCAGTTAGAAAATCAGTAACATCAGTTGACAACCCAACACTAGAACACAGGACAGAGCAACCAGATATCAACCCAGATAGGGAAGTCACAACAGTAAATCAAAGCTAAAACAATGAAAATAGGGAACGAGATGTCAATATGCAAATGATAACAACATTAAAACAAAAAAGAGGGACTTAAAAAATTGGAACATACATTTTTCATATGGACAGAAAGTCAAGGCGACATAAAGAAATAAAACATTGGTATATACTTCGAAAAATACAGGTAAATATTAAGCTAACCACAAAGAAAACTAATAATCCTACAAGTCAAAATAAAAAACTAGAAAAACATAAACACTCAACAAACATAAAATTAACAACAATGAAAAAATAAAAAAACACATAAGAAAAATGACTCAGCACAAAAAAATAAGTGGAACAAAGAAACTGAGAACACACCAACAAAGACATCAAAATGACAGCACTGAATTCATACCTATCAATAATTATGCTGAATGTAAATGGACTAAATGCACCAATAAAGAGACAGACAGTGGCAGATTGGATAAAAAAACACAATCCGTCTATATAATGTCTATAAGAGACACACTTTCGACTTAAAGACACAAACTGAAACTACAAACGTAGAAAAAATACATCAAGCAAACAACACTCAAAAAAGACCAGGAATGGCAATACTAATCTCTAACAAAATACACTTTAAAGTAAAATCCAAAACAAATGATAAGGAAGGATACTATATAATGATTTAAGGATAAATACACCAAAAAGGAATAACTATAATAAATATTTATGCACCCAACAACAGGGCTCCAAAATACATAAAACGAACTCTAACAGACTGAAAAGAAAGACAACAGAAGTAGGAAACTTCACAACACCACTTTCGGTAAAGAACAGAACATCCAGAAAGCAGCTCAACAAAGACACGGAACGGCTAAATGCTACCATCAGCCAACTCGATCTCATAGACATATACCGAACACTCCACCCAGTCAAGTATACGTTCTTTTCCAACACACATGGGAACATTCTCCAGAAGAGACTACATATTAGGCCATAAAGCAAGCCCTAACAAAATCCAAAGCATCGAAATATTACAAACCATCTTTTCTGACCATAAAGCCATAAAAGTAGAAATCAATAACAGAAAAAGCAAAGGAAAAAAAAAATCAAACACATGGAAACTGAACATCTTGCTCAAAAACTACTGGGTTACAGAAGAAATTAAGAATGGAATAAAGAAATTCATAGAATCAAATGAGAATGGAAACATATCCTACCAGAACCTTTGGGACACAGCAAAAGCAATACTCAAAGATCAGTTTATAGCAATAAATGCACATATCCAAAAAGAAGGGCCACAATCAAAACATTAACCCTACAACTGGAACAAGCAGAAAGACAGCAGCAAAAGAAGCCCTCAGGTGCCAGAAAAAAGGAAATCATAAAAGAGCAAAATTAAATGAAATAGAGAATAGAAAAACAACTGAAAGACTTAACAAGACCAAAAGCTGGCTCTCTGAAAAGATCAACAAAATTGATAAACCACTGGCCCAACTAACAAAAGAAAAACAGTAGAGGAAGCAGATAACCCGTAAAAGAAATGAGATGGGTAATATCACAACAGACGCAACTGAAATTAAAAGAATCATAACAGAATACTATCAAAAACTGTACTCTTAACAAATTTGAAAACCTAGAGGAAATGGACAAATTTCTAGAAACTCACTATCTACCTAAACTAACATGAACAGAGATACAATAACTAAATAAACCCCTAACAAAAAAAAGAGATTGAAAAGGTAATTAAAATACTCCCAACAAAAATGTCCTGGTCCAGATGGCTTCACTGAAGAATTCTACCACACTTTCAGAGAAGAATTAACAGCACTACTACTAAAGGTATTTCAGAGCATAGAAAAGGATGAAATACTCTCAAACTCATTCTATGAAACCAGCATAAGCTTGATACCAAAACCTGAAGAAGACAACACAAAAAAAGAAAATTACAGACCAGTATTCCTCATGAACACTGACGCAAAAGTCCCTCAACAAAATTCTAGCCAACAGAACTCTCGAACATGTCAAAAAAATAATTCATCACGATCAAGTGAGATTTATACTAGATATGCAGGGATGGTTCAACATTAGAAAAACAATCAATGTAATCCATCACATAAATAAAACAAAAGACAAGAACCACATGATCTTA
>NW_004443956.1:21845259-21847365 GCF_000243295.1 Trichechus manatus latirostris | reverse complement strand
TGTAATCCATCACATAAATAAAACAAAAGACAAGAACCACATGATCTTAACAATCGATGCAGAAAAGACATTTGACAAAGTCCAACATCCATTCACGAGAAAAACTCTGAACAAAATAGAAGGGAAATTCCTCAGTGTAATTAAGGGCATTTATACAAAGCCAACAGCCAAGATCATCCTAAATGCAGAGACTTTGAAAGCATTCCCCCTGAGAATGGGAAGCAGGCAAGGATGCCCTTTACCACCACTCTTACTCAACATTGTGCTGGAGGTCCTAGCCAGAACAATTAGGCTAGAAAAAGAAATAAAGCGCATCCAAATTGGTAGGGAAGAAATCAAAGTATCTCTATTTGCAGATGATATGATCTTATACACAGAAAACCCCAAAGAATCCGCAAGAAAACTACGGGAACTAACAGAAAATTTCAGCAAAGTTTCAGGGTACAAGATAAACATACAAAAATCAGTTGGATTCCTTTACATCAATAAAGAGAACCTTGAAGAGGAAATAACCAAATCAATACCATTTACAATAACTCCAAAGAAGATAAAATATTTATGAATAATTCTAACCAGAGACGTAAAAGATCTATACAATGAAAACCACAAGACACTACTTCAAGAAACCAAAAGAGACCTGCATAAGTGGGAAAACATACCTTGCTCATGGATACGCAGACTCAACATTGTGAAAATGTTAATTCTACCCAAAGCGATCTACACATACAATGCAATCCCAATCAAATTCCAACGGCATTTTTTAATGAGACGGAAAAACAAACCACCAACTTTATATGGAAAGGGAAGAGAGCTCGAATAAGTAAAGCATTACTCAAGAATACGAACAAAGTGGGAGGTCTCACACTACCTGATTTTAGAATCTATTATACTGCCACGGTAGTCAAAACAGCCTGGTACTGGTACAACAACAGATAAACATAGACCAATGGAACAGAACTGAGAATCCAGACTTAAATTCATCCACCTATGAGCAGCTGATATTTGACAAAGGCCCTAAGTCCGTTAATTGGGGAAAAGATAGCCTCTGTAACAAATGGTGCTGGCATAACTGGATATCCATCTACAAGAAACTGAAACAAGACCCATACCTCACACCATGCACAAAAACTAACTCCAAATGGATCAAAAACTTAAAATATAAAATCGAAAACGATAAAGATCATGGAAGAAAAAAGAGAGACAACGCTAGGAGCCCTAATACATGGCATAAACACAATATGAACCATAACTAACAATGCACAAGCACCAGAAAAGATACTAGATAACTAGGAGCTCCTAAATACCTACGCTGACTAAAAGATTTCACCAAAAGATTCAAAAGACAACCTACTGACTGGGAAAAAATTTTTGGCTATGACAAATCCAATCAGCATCTAATCTCTAAAATCTACAAGATACTGCAAAACCTCAACAACAAAAAGACAAATAACCCAATTAAAAAATGGAAAAAGGATATGAACAGGCAGTTCACCAAAGAAGATATTCAGGTGGCTAACAGACCCATGAAGAAATGCTCACAAAAATTAGCCATTAAAGAAATGCAGATCAAAACTAAAATGAGATATCATCTCACCCCAACAAGGCTACCATTACTCCAAAAAACACAAAATAATAAATGCTGGAGAAGTTATGGAGAGACTGGAACACTGATACATTGTTGGTGGGAATGTAAAATGGTACAATCATTTTGGAAATTGATTTGGCACTTCCTTAAAAAGCTACAAATAGAAGTTTCATATGATCCAGCTATCCCGCTCCTTGGAATATATCCTAGAGAAATAAGAGCTGTCACACAAATAGATATATGCACAACCACGTTCACTGCAGCACTGTTCACAATAGCAAAAAGCTGGAAGCAACCTAGGTACCCAACAACGGACGAAGGGATAAACAAATTACGGTATATCCACACAATGGAATACTACACAATGATAAAGAACAACGATGAAACCATGAAACATAACATGGAAGAAGCTAGAGATCATTATGCCGAGTGAATTTAGTCAGTCACAGAAGGACAAATATTGTATAAGACCACTATTATAAGAACTCAAGAAAAGGTTTAAACACAGAAGAAAACATTTT
>NW_004443956.1:21833595-21845159 GCF_000243295.1 Trichechus manatus latirostris | reverse complement strand
CAGGAAACCTCTAGGTCAATTGGCATAACAAAGCTTATTAAGAAAATGTTCTGCATCCTACTTTGGTGAGTGGCGTCTGGGGTCTTAAAAGCTTGCAAGCGGCCATCTAAGACGCACCAATTGATCCCAACCACCTGGAATAAAGGAGAATGAAAAACACCAAAGACACAAGGAAAGTAAAAGCCCAAGAGACAGAAAGGGCCACATAAACCACAGACTTCATCAGCCTGAGACAAGAACTAGATGGTGCCCGGCTACCACCAATGAGCGCCCTGACAGAAAACACAGCAGAGTCCGTGACGGTGCAGGAGAAAGGTGGGGTAGAGAACTCAAATTCTAGTAAGACCAAACTTAATGGTCTGACTGAGACTGGAGGAACCCTGGAAAGCATGGCCCCTGGATTATCAGCCCAGAACTGAAACAATTTCTGAGGCCAACTGTTCAGACAGGGATTGGACTGGACTGCGGCGCATTAAAGCAATATTTGTGAGGGGTGTGCCTCTTAGCTCAAGCAGATACAAGAGACTAAATGGGCAGCTTCTGTCCAGAGGTGAGATGGGAAGGCAGAGAGGGTTGGGAACTAGTTGAATGGATATGGGGAATCAGGGGTGGAAAGGAGAAGTGTGCTGTCATAGTATGGGGAGAGCAATCAGGGTCACATAACAATGTATGCATTCATTTCTGTTTGGAAAGAAAAATTCTAAAAATAAAAAAAAAAACAAAACAGTGAAACTAGAACATTCCCAGATAAGCAGAAATTAAAGGAATTTGTAAAAACCTGACCAGCCTTACAAGAAATACTAAAGTCTCTCAAAGAACCAATGACATCAGAGAACAACCTGAGATAAAGACACACGACAGCATCACCCAGATACCAACCCAGATAAAGACTTGCCAATAGTAAAGTTGCAGAACTGATTACAGAGAACCAGAAATATTAGACTGTAAATGATGACAACTTCAAAACAAAAAGAAAAAATGGATGATATAGTTGTAGAACTTCTATATGGAGAGGAAGTCACAACAACTTCAAGATATAACAGATTTTTTTTGGGCAACACAAAAATAACAACAATGAAAATCCTTATAGAAAAAGAACTTAGTACAGAAAATTAAAAGGAACAAAGAACCTGTTAACAGCACAAAGTTTGTAAAAAGTGTATAACAAAATGGCAGCAGTGAATTCATACCTAACAATAATCACACTGAATATAAATGGATCAACTGCACTAATTAAGAGACAATGGGTAGCAAAATGAATTAAAAAAAAATAACCCATCATTATGTTGCTTACAAAAGATGCACCATGAAAACAAAGACGTAAATAGGTTAAAAACCAAAAAATGAAAAAAATATATATCAAGCAAACAGTAACCAAAAGAGAGCAGGAATGCCAGTATTGATTGATAAAATGACCCATAACAAAAGAAGAAATTGAAAATGTTAAAAAAAAAAAAAATGCCAGCAACTAAAAACCCCAGCCCAGATGGCTTCACTGGAGAATTCTCCCAAAATTCAGAGAAGAGTTGACACCAATTCTACTCAAACTATTCCAGAACATTTAAAACAGGAAGGAATATTTCCTAATTCATTTTACGAAGCCAGTATAACCCTGATACCAAAGCCAGGCAAAGACATCAGAAAAAAAGAAAATTACAGACCAATATCCCTCATGAATATAAACGCAAAAGTTTTTATCAAAATTGGTAGCCAACAGAATTCAACAGCATATCAAAAAAATAATACATCATTATCAAGTAAGATTCATACCAGGGATGCAAGGCTGGTTCAACGATAGGAAATCAACCATTCACCATTCACAAAGGAAAAGAATCACATGATCATCTCGACCAATCCAGAAAAGGCATTTGATAAAATCCAACATCCTTTCCTGATAAAAACACTCAACAGAATCGGAATAGACGGGAAATTCCTCAATCTAATTAAGGGAATATATGCAAAAACAACAGCCAATATTATTTTCAATGGAGAAGATTCCCCTTGAGAATAGTAAAGAGACAAGGATGCTCAGTATCATCACTCTTATTTAATATTGTATTACAAGTCCTAGACAAAGCAACATGAGAGGAAAAAAAGGTATCCAAACTGGAAAGGAAGAAGTAAAACTATTCTTATTCACAGATGACATGATCCTATACATATAAAATCCAAGAAACTCCATACGGAAGTTACTGGAAGTAACAGAGTAATTCAGCAATTTGTAGGGTACAAGATAAACACACAAAAACCAGCTGGATTTCTCTACACTAACAAGGAGCACTCTGAAAAGGACATCAAGAAAACAATACCATTTCCAATAACCCCAAAAGGACAAAAACCTAGGAATGAACCTAACTAGGGATGTAAAAGTCTTATACAAGGAAAACTACAAAACATACTGCAAGAAACCAAAAGAGACCTACATAAATGGGAAAACATTCCAGGCTCATGGATTGGAAGACCTAACATTGTGAAAATGTCACTACCCAAAACAATCAACATTCTTTAATGAAATGGAAAAACTAATCTCCAACTTCAAACAGAAAGGAAAACGGTCCCAAACAGCTAAACACTGAAGAAGAACAAAGTAGGAGGCCTCACACTTTCCGATCTCAAAACGTACCATATAGCCACAGTTATCAAAACCACACAGTAATGGTTCAATGACAGACACACAGAACAATGGAATAAAACTGAGAACCCAGAAATAAATTTATTCATCTATGGGCAACTGATCTTCAACAAAGGGTCGAAGTCCATTCAATGGGGCAAGAAACAGTCTCTTAAATAGTGCTGGCAAAACTGGATATCCATTTGCAGAAAAATGAAACAGGATCCACACCTCACACCATGCACAAAAACTAACCTGAAATGGATCAAAGACCTAAATGTTAAAGCTAAAACTATAAAGTTCCTGGAAGATAACGTCGGGACAAAACTAAACCAAAAAAAAAAAAAAAACCCACTGCCGAAGAGTCAATTCCGACCCATAGCGACCCTACAGAACACAACAGAACTGCCCCATAGTGTTTCCAAGTCTGTAATCTTTATGGGAGCAGACTGCCACATCTTTCTCCCACACTATAAAGTTCCTGGAAGATAACAATGGGATAAAACTAGGGGACCTAATTTTCAGCATAAATAGTCTATCAAACACAACTAAAAATGCACAAACAACAGAAGATAAGCGGGACTTCCTAAAAATTAAATACCTATGCTCATCAAAAGACTTTACCAGAAGACGAAAAAGGGAAAACTACAGATGGAATAAATCTTTGACTACGACATATCTGACAAGGCCCTAGTCTCTAAGTATATAGAAAACTTCAACAACTCAACAACAAAAAAACAAAAAATTTAATCAAAAATGGGCAAAGGACATGAACAGACACTTCACGGAAGAAAACATTCAGGCAGCCAACAACATACATGAAAAGATGCTCACGATCATTAGCCATTAGAGAGATGAAAATGAAAACTACGATAAGATATCGTTTCACCCCTATAAAAATGGCACTGATCAAAAAAACAGAAAATACTAATAAAGTTGTGGGGAGACTGGAACTCTTATACACTGCTGGTGAGATTGTAAAATGATACAACCACTATGGAAAACAATATGGTAACTTCCTCAAAAAGCTGGAAATAGAAATACCTTATGATTCAGCAATCCCACTCCTAGGTATATACCCAAGAGATATACAAGCAGTGACATGATTAGACATATACATACGTATGTTCATTGAAGCATTATTCACAATAGCAAAAAGATGGAAACAACCTAAATGCCCATCAACAGATTAATGGATAAACAAATGGTAGTACATACATACAACGAATATTACACAAATATAAAGGATAATAATGAGTCTGCAAAACATCTTTATAACATGAATGAATCTGGAGAACATGCTGAATGAAATACGTCAATCACAAAAAACAAATATTGTATGGTCCCACTATTATAAAAGGTAAAAAGTAGATACACAATTGGCTGATCACATCAGATCACATGATGTAGATGATTACATTACATTATGGAGAAGCAGTCAATCAAGCTGACACAAAACAACCATCATAATGACCATCCAAGTGTTGGTGAGGGTACAGAGGAACTGAACTCTCATACACTGCTGGTGGGATTATAAAATGGTATAACTACTTTGGAAAACAGTTTGGCAGTTTCATAAATAGTTATACTCCAGACTACAGTGCAACAAATTGCTTAATATGGTCCCTCTGGCCATGGTCTTTGTGACTCACACACAATGATTGAGTGAACTACGCAAATAAGGTATATGGAACCTGTGATGGTTGGAGTTATGTGTCAACTTGGCTAGGCCATGATTCCCAATATTGTACAGTTGTCCTCCATTTTGTGATATAATGTAATTATCCCAATTATCCTCCATTTTATGTGTTGTAAATCCTAACTTCTATATGTTAATGAGACAAGGTTAGTGCGGAGTATATCTTGAGTCATAATCTTGCAGGAGGGCATGACTCAGGTCTCACCCTTACTCAAGTCATGGCCTTCCCTGGGGTGTGGCCTCCATTCAAGGTACATATATGGGTACTCTGGCGGGGCTCTCTCTCTCTCTCTGCATCTGGATCCTCATCCAGTTCGTCACTATCTGACCTCCAGTTCTTGGAACTTGAGCCAGCTAGCAGCCTATCATCTGAACTGATTTGCCAGCTTCTGCAGCCTTGTGAGCCAGCAGCCTGTGCTCTGACCTGCTGGTTTGGTTTCGTCAGCCCCGGCAGCCACGTGGGCTGGAAGAAGCCTACATCTGACCCCAGATTTAGGGCTTGCCAACCTCCACAACCACATGAGCCATTTCCTTGATATAGTTCATGAGTTCTGTGAGACGTTGCAGCAAATTACAGAACCCAAAGACAGGAAAAAGAGTACTGAGAGGAGGAGCAGGAGTTGTTGAGGTTAGAGATGACAGAGTGGTACAGCAGTTTGGAAAGTTGGACATTAGGGACATTTTTAACTTCTGCCTTATAGGAACCAGCTTTGTGCTGATCCTTATAAAAGAAATTACTCATTTATACCCTTTCTACTCCTACATATTTCCCAAAAGAAATGAAAGCATACGTCCAAAGACTTGTACGTAAATGTTTGTAATAGTGAAAAGCTAGAAACAACCCAAATGTCTATCAGCACATGAACAGATAAACTGTAGTATACCAGTAGTCCTTAACTTACGATGTATTCATGTTACAATGACCCACACTTACGACCATCTGTTTTTGTTTTTTTGGTACATCTTATAACTGGTAGTATGTATGTATGTATTAAAATATATTTGTAAGATTATATATAATGTTTCCAATCCCCCAAAACAAATAAAGATCAGAATTATAGATACTGACAATAAAAGACAATAATAATGAAAAATTTTTTAAAAAAATGACGTATTCAACTTAGGTGAGAATCAACTTAAAATGGAGTTGTAGAAATACAACCTCATCGTTATGACTACCTTCTGTAAGATTTCATTTACATAAAATTCTAGAGAATGCAAACTAGTCTATAATGACAGAAAGCAGATCAGTGGTTGCCTAGGGGGTGGATACAGTCAGAGGAAGAAATTACAAAGGGGTACAAAAAAACTATGGGGAATGACGGATATGTTCATTATCTTGGTTGTAGTGAAAGTTTCACAGGTGCACATATATGTCAAAGCTTACTAAATTGTACACTTTAAATAGGTACAGCTTATTGTATACCAATTACACATCAATAAAGCTGTTTTTAAAATTGAAAAAAAAAAAAAGACTAGATATACACACAGAAAGCAATGTTCTTTGATGGTTATCAGGGATGGGAAGGGGAGGGGGAATCACTTTCTAAATAGTAGAGACTTGTTATTTTTGGTTATGGGAAAGGGAATATCAAATATGGATGAAGCCTGCACAACTAGGCCAAAGTAAATGAACACTAAGACGTACATAAGAAAAAGGGACAATTTTGGCAAATTATATAACATACTATAATTCTGCAACAACAGTAATAACAACCAAAAAATACGTGTGGCTACATCGGTAGATATGTATGCGTATGTGTACAGGAGGGCATATGTGAGTACATGTGCATGCATGTATAAATGTATATGTAGACATATACGTACATGTTTGTGTGTGTTGCATATATATCCGTATATACAATAAACCACACAGGGCACAGTTAAGGAAACTTCCTAGACATATCCAAATACCTTGTGGGATTGGTTTACTGGGTTGAAATGCTTGGCACCATGGTTTCTTGAGACAACTCAGTCCGTTGGCATAACACAGTTCATAAAGATAATGTTCTACATCCTAGTTTGGTGAATAGTATCTGGGTTCTTAAAAGGCTGCAAGCGGCCATCCAAGATACAACCACTGGTCTCTACTTGTCTGGAGCAAAAGAAAAGGAAGAAAACCAAAGACTCAGAGAAGAAACTACTCCACTAGACAAACAGCCCACACAAACCATGGCCTTGTCTAACTTGAACTAGCTGGTGCCCAGCTACCACTACCAACCGGTCTGACTAGGAACACGACAGAAGATCCTGGATAGAATGGGAGAAAAATGTAGAACAAAACTTAAATTCCTAAAAAAGGTCAGACTTACAGCATCAATAGAGACTAGAGAAAGCCTCAAGACTATCACCCTAAGATATCCTTTGAACCTGGAACCAAAGCTACTCCTAGAGATCATCTTGCAGCCAAATAGATTAGCTTATAAAATACACAATATCACCCACAGGTAATGTGCTCCCTTAAACAATTAACTATATGAAACCAAATGGTCAACATTTACCCAAAAGCAAAGATGAGAAGGCAAGCGGGGGTGAAGCTAGATCAGTGGAAACAGAACAGAACAGAAATAATGAGAATGCTGACACTGTGAAATTGGTAACCAATATCACCGAACAATTTATATAAAAACTGTTAAGTGGGAACCTAATTTGCTGTGTAAACTTCCATCTAAAACACAATAAGATATTTTAAAAAAAGAATGTAACCAACATCACTGAACATTATGCATAGAAAATGTTGAATAGGAGAACCTGTTTTGCTGTGTATACTTTCACCAAAAGTACAGTAAATTATATACGTATATATACATATATATATACACACATATATATAAGAAAAACTATCTGGAATCTGATCTCAATCTGTCATTTTATTTAGTAATATTCTCAAAGTAATTTAAAAAGGTGGGGAAGTGGTCTTTGTCCATTCAACGCTGCCAACTGGTTTAGGAAATACTCATGGAGAGCTTTACACGTAATTTCTTTTAATCCGGCATTCAAAATAACTTTTTCAAGTTTCTCACAATTCTTTCCACCACAAACAAGATGTGTGTCCCATAGCTCCAGATGAAAGGTTTATTCCACAAAGATTTGACGTTCTCCTTGATATCTCAATAGTCAAGGGAAAACTTTTCTACAAGCTTTCAGTATGGGATAGGGAGGAGTAGGTGCCTGTAGTTGCCCATCCTTCACAAAGCTAGAGAATTAAGTCTCCTGCCTTAACATGAGTGATGATATCAAGTGCTTCTCTTAAAATTTTTTGCATGCATCAGATTAACAGGGCTGTCTTTTGGATACCAAAGAGAGATTTTGCTTTTGATCAAGTTTATGGTGGATACACTGTATCAAATCCTTTTGCTGAAGCAACCATTCCTTTTTCTGCCACCTCTGCTCTTCCCAGTATATCGTACTTTTACTATATGTTATTATATGTTTGTCATGAAGTCATCAACTGGTTTTAAAAGATTTTCTCTAGTTTGAGTTAGAAAATAAAATGTTTTCAAGGACTTATTTAGCTCACAGCTGACAAGCAACAAAGGATAAATTGAGTTCAAGATATCAGTGGGTTCATCACTTTGCAGTCTGTGAATTAAAATTAAAATGCCAAATTAAAAAGCATCAACTTTTCTTCCTGAGAACAAAAGCTGCTTTACATATTTAGCTGTATCTTATAAACTGACAGGGGGCTAAATCATTTGACAGAGGAACCTCATCAGTTATTTTATTTGCTCATTAATCATTTTAAATCATAACTCTGGCAGCAAATTTGATTAGTATTTGGCGAATTAGCAGCTCTAGCCTCTGCAATTAAACACAATACCACAGATGATGTTTTCACAGCTTTGCACTTTAATTCCCCTATAACACTGTGCACTTATTTTAAGGCTGTTTACAATCTCTTGAAAATTTAACAGGTTTTGGGTGGTATGCCTTATAGTTTTCAAATGAAGCTTAGAAATGAACAGTTTTGCACTGGTATTTGGCACATAATGGGAGAGGTTCATTCTCTCAGCCAATCCATGAAAAACCGAATTTTAAAAATCGTCATATTTCTTTGATTTGTGTCTTCTTTGCAGCAAGAAATTTACAAGACTAAAAGGCGGTTCCAGGGAGTCATTAATGTGGTCCTTATTATACATGAAAACATATGGCTGACAATCATAATTATCATTACTGCCTTCATTTATAAGGCTGTCTTTACCTTCTATGCTTTTCTTTAACCCCTGATTTGTGTCAAGCCCAACAGTTGGGAAAAAAATAAAAGCATAGGAAAGATCCTAATTTGAAAGTATGAATACCAACACGTGGCTCACCAAGCTACTAAACAACAAATAAAAAAACATATGACAATGCAAAAAGAAATTCAGTATACAGCAATCCACATAAGAATATATACAGCACAAACTATGCATATATTCCCAGTTAAGGCCAAGGTTCAGTTACCAAAAGTTTGAAACTTTCTTAGGCCTGAATGCTTGCCATGTGGTCAGTGCCAGGTGGCTTGCCACAAAGCTACCTGCTCTAACCTCATCATGAGCAAATATGTCAGTAAAATCACAGATTTCATGTGGTAGTATATTTTTTCTAATAGACATTAAAATAAATATTACTGGAGATTCTGGCAAGATGGCGCTCTAGGCAGAAGCACCACGCCGTCCCTCCACAGCAAAGATCTGAAAAACTAAGCCAAACAGAGAACACAACAACCTGAAACCCTAGAACATCAAATGAAGAGATAAAGAACTCAGACGAGCACCAAATGGAGTGAGAATACTGAAAGAGAACGGAGACCGAGAAGAGATTCATGCAGAGGTCCCCTACCAGCTAACGCAGCGCAGATCCACCATCTTGGACTCCTATCGGAGACCAGCAAACAGGGGTACGAGACAGCAGCCTCACAGAGCGTCCAGTGGGAGACAAAACAGCCGGGACGAAACAAACAAATCTATAATCAATAAACGAGAGAAATATCTACCGAATGCCCTGAAAACAGCAAACAATATCAAAACATTTACAAAAACAGGACGGGATGGTTCCAGTAGGCGTCCAAATTAAAACACCAGATAACTCTCCTGTGTAAGAAAATGCACTAGAAGGACCTGATATGGAATTCAAATCTCTAATACTTGAAATTTTCCAAGAACTGAGGCAAAAACCTGACAAACATGAGAAAAAAATAGACACATTCATGGAAAATACAGATAAAAAACTGGAAATATTCAGGAAGATGATGCAGGAACAAAATGCCAAAATAAATTCACAACTAAATTATACAAAAACAATTAGAAATCCAAAAAATAAACAACAACACTTCAGAAATGTATGATGCCACAGAAGGGCTGAGAAGCAGATTTGAAACCGTGGAAGACAGGATCAGTGGAACTGAAGACAAACACTTGGATACAACTCTGTTTCAGGAAAACTCAGAAAAAAGAACAAAGAAAAATGAAGAGACCCTGAGAGATATGTGGGACACAATTAAAAGCAAAAATTTACGAGTGATTGGCATTCCAGAACAGGGGGAGAAAACAGAAAACACAGAGAGGATCATTGAGGAACTGCTAACAGAAAACTTCCCCAGTATCGTGAAAGATGAAAAACTGGCCATCCAAGAAGCTCAACGAATCCCATATAGAAGAGACCCCAAAAGAAAATCACCAAGGCATATCATATTCACACTCGCCAAAACCAAAGACAAATAAAGAATCCTAAGAGCAACTCGTGAAAAACAAAAAGTCACATACAAAGGAGAAACAATAAGACTAAGCTCAGATTATTCAGCAACAACCATGCAGGCAAGAAAGCAATGGGATGACATATATAAAATCTTGAAAGAAAAAAATTGCCAGCCAAGAATAATATATCCTGCAAAACTCTCATTCAAATTTGATGGTGAAATTAGGTCATTTCCAGATAAACAGAAACTAAAGGAATATGTAAAAGTCAAACCAAACTTACAAGAATTATTAAAGGGAGTTCTTCGATCTGAGGACAAACAGCTTCAGCCCTCAGGCAGGACCTAGGACACAGGACTGTACGAGCCAGATACCAATCTAGGAAATGAACTCTCAAGGACTATCCAAAACCAAAAGAAATACAACAAGGAATCAGAGCAGTCAATCGATGGATGACAACAACATCAAAACAATGAAAGAGAGAATAAACAGCATAGGTATAGCACCTTGTAATGGAGAGGAAGGCAAGGTGATACAAGTACAGGTAGACTGCATCAAACTTTGAAAGATAAGGATAAAATTCATGGTAACCACAAAGAAAATTAACAAATATACTCATAAAAATAAAGACGAAAAACATAAAGTCTCAGCAAAAACAAAACGTACAAAAACAAAAGAAATGAAATAAAAATCCACAAACAAAACTAACTCAGCACAAGAAAGTAACAACGAAGAAACCTTCAGCACCACAAAAAAAAGCACTACAAAATGACAGCAACAAACTCACCTATCAATAATTATACTGAATGTAAATGGACTCAATGCACTCATAAAGAGATGGAGAATGACAGAATGGATAAGAAAACAGGATCCATCAATATGCTGCCTACAAGAGACACACCTTAGAAACAAAGATGTGAACTGATTAAAAGTCAAAGGTTGGAAAAAAATATATCAAGCTAACAACTACCAAAAAAGAGCAGGAGTAGCAATTCTAATCTCAGATAAAATAGACTTTAAAACAAAATCTACCATAAAAAACAAAGAAGGACACTATAATGATTAAGGGGATCATCCATCATGCAGACATAACCATAATAAACATCTACGCACCCAATGGCAGGGCTCCAAAATACATAAACTCTTAACAACACTGAAAAGAGAAATTGACAGTTCCACGATAATAGTAGGGGACTTCAACACACCACTCTCAGTAAAGGACAAAACAACTAAGAAGAAACTCAGCAAAGATACAGAAGACCTAAAGAGCACAATCAGCCAACTTGACCTCACAGACATATATAGAACACTCCATCCAACCGCTGCAAAGTATACATTCTTTTCCAATGCACATGGAACATTCTCCAGAATAGACAACATCTTAGACCACAGAGCAATCCTCAACAAGATCCAAAACGTTGAGATAATTCAAAATTTCTTCTCTGACCACAATGCCATCAAGGTAGAAATTAACAATAGAAAGAGCAAAGAAAAAAAAATCAACTACATGGAAACTGAATAATACCCTGCGTACACATCAGTGGGTAATAGAAGAAATCAGAGATGGAATCAGAAAATT
>NW_004443956.1:21814644-21829776 GCF_000243295.1 Trichechus manatus latirostris | reverse complement strand
ACATTTGTAGTAACTGTTAAATGAGAAACTATTTTGTTCTGTAAGCCTTCATCTTAAGTGAGAATAACAGCATAATTGGAAGAGCGTACTCAATGTCACTGAACTGTGTATGCAGAAATTTTTGAAACGGTGTATCTTTGGCTATGTGTATTTTCACCAAAAAAAAAAAAAAAGGTTGAGAATTTAGAAGGTTAATATGTTGTGGGGTTGTTAGCCAATTGCATAAAACAACATGTGTACTACTGTTTCATGACAAACTATTTGTTCTGCAAGCCTTCACCTGAAGTACAATAAAATATAAAAAATAAATAAATAAAATATTACTGAATGTTAATGCTCCTTCACATACCACCTAAATCATCAGATACCATACTTTGGGAAACAATGACCTATACTAATGAGGCGAAAGCATGAACAGAAAGATCAGTGAAAGGGAATCCACAGAGACTCAAACATAAATGGAGATTTACTGTGTGACAAAGGTAGCATTTCAAATCTATAAACAGAAATAAATAATGTTGGAACAACTGAGTGACCTACATAAATAACTGAAACTGTATCTATATTCTTCACATCAAAATAGATTCCTGATAGATTTAAGATTTGTATAAATACATAATGTAATACTACAAACTTATGTGAAGACAATATGGAAATTAAAAAAAAAAACCTATGTGGAAGACCATCTTTAAGAAAGATACAAAGCCCTTAAGTTATGTAAGAATGATAAATGTGACTATATGAAATTCAGAATTTCCACATGAAACATACCATAACCAAGGTTAAAGACAACTGCCTAAGTGGGAATAAACATTTATAACACTGCACAATTACTTGTAAAAACTCTCATTAATCATAATAATAATAAAACATAAACAATAAAATAGAAAAAATAGCAAAAACAATAAACAGCATATAGAATCCCTGGGTGGTACAAATGGTTAATGCGCTGGGCTGCTAAACAAAAGGCTGGCAGTGTGAGTCCACCCAGAGGCACCCTGGAAGAAAGGCCTATCGATCTACTTTGGAAAAAGTCTATCAGCACAGTTCTACTCTGACACACATGGGGTCGCCATGAGTCAGAATTGAATCAATGGCAACTGTTTTTTGTTGTTTGTTTGTTATAAACACTATGGAGAGAAATAAGTACAAATATCTCTTAAACATAAAAACTTCAACTTTATTCATATTAGAAAGAAATTCAATCAAAACTACAACAAAATAAGGTTTTTCACCTATCTAATTAGCAACCATAAAAAGTTAACAAACTGTGCAAGTGAAGATACAAGACAACAGCCACTTCATACATTCATACAACCTCTTTGAAGGAAAACTCAGAAATAGCTATTAAAATTAAAAATGTACATAGCTTTTGACCTAGCAGTTTCACTTCTAGGAATTTAACCTACAGATACTGTATACAAGGATATTCACGGCAGTGCTGTTTGACTTAGCAAAAGACTAAGGAGCCCTGCTGGTGACTGAAAATAACCTAAATGGCCATTAAAATACATTTGACAGTTAAATAAGTTATGGAACATTCACTACATGGACTGCCATACACTTTTAAAAGAATGTGGGAGATCTATTTGTACTGATCTCCAGTGAGCTCCAAGATGCATTATTAAGGAAAGAAAGCAGGGAAAGTGGAGCAGTCTGTATGACTAAATTGTGTAAAAAAAAAAGAGGGAGGGGGTGAGATACTTGTACACCAGTGTTCACTGGAGCACTATTCACAGGAGCCAAAAGGTGGAAATAACCTAAATGTCTCTCAACAGATGAATAAATAAAATGTGCTATACACATACAGTGGAATACTATTCAGTCATACAGAGAAATGAAGTTTTGATACATACTACAACATAGATGAACCTTGAAAACATTTTACGGTAAGTGAAATTAAGTCAGTCACACAGTGACAAATACTGTATTATCCCACTTGCATGAAATATCTAGAATAGGCAAATATATGGAGAAAAAAGTAAATTAGTGGTTACAAGGGTTTAGGGGAGTGAGGAATGAGGAGTTATTGCTTAATGGGTACTGAGTTACTGTTTGGGGTGATGAAAAATTTTAGAAATAGTGTGATGGTTGCACAACATTAGAAATATAATTAATGGAACTAATTGTACACTTCAAAATGGTTAAAATGATAAATTCTGTTATATATATTTTACAACAATAATTTTTTAATGAAAAAAAAAGTATGTATAACATGCAGAATCCATACATAGACCAAGAGGCAGTTGTTTGAACAGCACAAGGGAATACTGTATGGTTTAAAATCAGGGAAGGTGTGTGTCAGAGTTGTATCCTTTCACCATACTTATTCAATCTGCATACTGAACAAATAATCTGAGAAGCTGGACTATATGCAAAAGAACACGGCAACAGGATCGGAGAAAGACTAACAACCTGCAATATGCAGATGACACAACCTTGTTTGCTGAAAGCAAAGAGGACTTGACATACTTACTGATGAACATCAAAGACTACAGCTTTTGGTATGGATTACACCTCAACATTAAGAAAATAAAAAAGAGGCGGGGCCAAGATGGCAGAGTAGTAAGACGCTTCTTGTGGTCCATCTTACAACAAAGACCCGAAAAAACAAGTGAATCAATTACATATGACAATCTAGGAGCCCTGAACATCAAAGACAAAGTAGAGGAATCAGACTGAGCAGCAGGGGGAGGGAGAGACGGTTCAGAAGCCACAAGGAGTTGCCAGACCTGAGGGGGCTGGCACTGGCATCCTGTAGGCTGGATCGCCTGGTGTGCGCAGGGTGAGGCAAGCAGCAGCACTCGGACGGGTTTTCCACATCAGGAGAGACCAAGCAGCGGACAGTCTGCTCAACCCTCCAGAACCAGCGAGGAGCGGCGCTCAATTGGCAAAAGATAAGTACAAGCATCTAAGCTACCGTGTGGATCAAAAAAACACCCCCTTTGGGAAGTACCTTTCTCCCATTTACCTGCCACCTCCCTGCTCTGCTCCAGTCCAGGTCCAGCATCAGTGACTGCTGTGCCCCCTGGGCCCAAAGTAGGAACCGCTGTGCACCATGAGCCATTCTCCCGGCTTTGGAGAAAGAATAAATTAACAAACAGGAAAAAATAATCTGCCAGCTCCCCTAACCAGGGACTCAGGGGAGACACAGCCCCTTGGCCTAGGCACTGGCATAATGAGTCCATGGACTCTGAATGCCTTTCACCCCTGCGTAGACCTGTGTGGGCCCACTTCAACAGCATACGCCCTCATTAGCACAATACAACAGGGTAATATACGTTAAACCTATTTTCAACTTCTTCAGCTTTAAGGAAGAACAGCAGATTAGTGACATTTGATACTGCCCTGCCCGTTAAGTAGGGTCGTCACCTACGCACATCAGGGGCCTAAGGACTGGTGGCTCCACTAACTCCACCTAACCACCCACAACACGGTTCCAAGAATAAGTGGTGCCTCCCAGTCCTTACAGCCAACACCACTGGGTACCTATATTCTGGCTACAAAACTTACCCACCTACACAATCTAGAGAACAGGGACACACTTTCAACCCAAACACTCAGGGGCGGCCATCAGCTCCCTGCCTTGCTCAGCACAAGACCCCCTACTGCAGCCAGATACCTGTGCCTATTCCAATCACCACAACCGAATTAGGACTGTAGGTGAGAGCTTGCACCACACACTTGGTGACCAACTACCAAGACACATGAGCTGGATCCACACACAAAAAAGTAAACGGACTCCTGAGCTCACATACCTAGTAACACCTCTAACCACCTGGTGACAGGACGTGAGAGCATCAAAGACACCAATAATCAAATTAGCTCACATGACCAGCCTATTTGGGCATATCAAAACAAAACAAGAAGGCAGAAAACACAGTAAGCAAATATAAATATAGTAACTTATTGATGGCTCAGAGACAACAGTCAATAACAAATCACATAAAGAGACAGACCATGATGACCTTCCGGAGAAAGAGAACTTCTTGGAATTACTGGAGATAGAATTCAAAACATTAATACACACAGCTCTTCAAGAGATCAGAAAAACACAGAACAAGCCAAGAAACACAAAGACAAAGCAACAGAGGAAGCTAAGAAGGTTATACAAGAGCATAATGACAAATTGAACAAGCTGCAAGAATCCATTGAGAGAAACAAAACAGAAATCCAAAAGATTAACAATCAAATTTCAGAATTAGAAAACTCAATAGAAAGTCATAGGAGCAGAATTGAGAAAATGGAAGTCAGAATTAGTGAGGCTGAAGTTAAAGCACTTGACACCAACTTATTTGAGGAAAAATCAGATAAAAGGATTTTATAAATGAAGAAACCCTAAGAATTATGTGGGACTCTATCAAAAGGAGTAACCTACGAGTAATTAGAGCACCACATAGGGGGGATATCATAAAATACAGAGAGAATTGTTGAAGATTTGTTGCAAGAAAACTTCCCTGACATCGTGAAAGACGAGAAGATACCTATCCAAGAGCTCACTGAACTCCACTCAAGGCAGATCTCAAAAGAAAGTCACCAAGACATACTATAATCAAACTTGCCAAAACCAAAGATAAAGAGAATTTTAAGAGCAGCTACGGATAAGTGAAAAGTCATCTACAAAGGAAACTCAATAAGACTAAGTTCTGACTACTCAGCAAAAACCATGCAGGCAAGAAGGCAATGGGATGACATATATAAAGCCTTGAAGGAAAAGAATTCCCAACCAAGAATTATATATCCAGCAAAACTGACTCTCAAATATGATGGTAAAACAAGGGCATTTCCAGATAAACAGAAGTTTAAGGAGTAAACACCAAACCAAAATTACAAGAAATATTAAAGGGAGTCCTCTGGTTAGAAAATCAGTAACACCAGATAACAACCCAAGACTAGAACAGAGGACAGAACAACCAGATACCAACCAAGATAGGGAAATCACAAAAATAAATCAAGCTAAAACACTGAAAATAGGGAAACACAGACATCAGTATGTAAAAGATGACATTAAAACAAAAAAGAAAAACTAAACAATACAGTCATAGACCTTTTATATGAAAAGAAAGTCAAGGCAATATAAAGAAATAAAAGGTTGCTTTAAACTTAGAAAAACAGAAATAAATATTAAGGAAAACTAACAATCCTACAAGTCAAAATAAAAAATATAAAGACTCAGCAAATACAAAATCAACAACAATGAAAAAGATGAAAAGAAACTATACAAAGAAAAATGACTGAGCACAGAAAATTAAGTAGAACAAAGAAATTGTCAACAACACACAAAAAAATACATCAAAATGACAGCACTAAACTCTACCTATCATTAATGACTCTGAATGTAAATGGACTAAATGCACCAATAGAGACAGAGAGTGGCAGAAAGGAGAAAACAAACACGATCCGTCTATATGCTGCCTACAAGAGACACACCTTAGACTTAAAGTCACAAACTAAAACTCAAAGGATGGAAAAAAACAACCAAGCAAACAACAATCAAAAAAGAGCAGGAGTGGCAATATTAATCACCGACAAAATAGACTTTAAAGCAAAATCCACCATGAAAGATAAGGAAGAACACTATATAATGATCAAAGGATCAATACACCAGGAGGACATAACTATAATAAATATTTACGCACCCAAAGACAGGGCTCCTAAATACATAAACTTCAACAGCACTGAAAAGAGAGACAGACAGCTCCACAATAATAGTAGGAGACTTCAACACACCACTTTTGGTGAAGGACAGAACATCCAGAAAGAAGCTCAAGAAAGACATGGAAGATCTAAATGGTACAACCAACTAACTTGAACTCATAAACATATACAGAACACTGTACCCAACAGAAGCCAAGTACACTTTCTTTTCCAACACACATGAAACATTTTCCAGAGTAGACATATTAGGCCACAAAGCAAACCTTAACAAAATTGAGAGCACCGAAATATTACAAAGCATGTTTTCTGACCATAAAATCATAAAAATGAAAATCAACAACAGGGAAAGCAAGCAACTACATGGAAACTGAACAACACCTTGCTCAAAAACTACTTGATTATATAGAAGACATTAAAGGCAGGATAAAGAAATTCACACAATTAAATGAGAACGAAAACACATCCTACCAGAACCTTTGGGGCACAGCAAAGGCAGTGCTCAGAAGTCAATTTATAGCAATACATGCATACATTCAAAAAGAAGAAAGGCTAAAAATCAAAACACTATTCCTACAATTCAAACAAACAGAAAGAGAGCAGCAAAAGCAGCCCTGGGGCACCAGAAGCAAATAAATATTAGAGCAGAATTAAAAGAAATAGAGAATAGAAAAACAATTCAAAGAGTTAACAAAAACAAAAGATTGTTCTTGGAAAAGATCAACAAAATCGGTACACCACTGGCCAAACTGACAAAAGAAAAACAAGAGAGAAAGCAAATAACCTGAATAAGAAATGAGATGGGTGATATCACAACAGACTCAACTGAAATTAAAAGAATCATAACAGAATACTATGAAAAACTGTACTCCAACTTGAAAACCTACAGGAAATGGACAAATTTCTAGAAACACACTACCTACCTAAACTGACACAAAGAGAGGTAGAACAACCAAACCCATAACAAAAGAAGAGATTGAAAAGTAATTTAAAAACTCCCAACAAAAAAAAGATCTGATGCTGATGGCTTCACTGGAGAGTTCTACCAAACTTTCAGAGAAGAGTTAACACCACTACTACTAAAGGTATTTCAGACCATAGAAAAGGATGGAATACTCCCAAACTCATTCTATGAAGCCAGCATAACACTGATACCAAAAGGAGGTAAAGACATCACAAAAAAAGAACACAGACCAATATCCCTCACGAGCATAGACACAAAAATCCTCAACAAAATTCTAGCCAATAGAATTCAACAACATATCCAAAAAATAATTCACCTTGACCAAGTGGGATTCATACCAGGTATGCAAGGATAGTTCAACAGTAGAAAAACACTGTATTACGTAAATAAAGCAAAAGACAAGAACCACATGATCTCACCAATTAATGCACAAAAGGCATTTAACAAAGTCCAACATCCATTCATGATAAAAACTCTCAGCAAAATAGGAATAGAAGAAAAATGTCTCAACATAATTAAGGGCGTTTGTACAAAGCCAACAGCCAACATCATCTTAAATGGAGAATCTGAAAGCGCTCTCCTTGAGAATGGGAACCAGACAAGGACGCCCTTTATCACCACTCTTATTCAACATCGTGCTGGAGGTCCTAGCCACAGCAATTAGGCTAGAAAAAGAAAGGGCATTCAAATTGGTAAAAAAGAAATATAAGTATCCCTATTTGCAGACAATATGATCTTATACACAGAAAACTCAAGAATTCACAAGAAAACTACTGGAACTACTAGATTTCAGCAAAGTATCAGGATGCAAGATAAACATACAAAATCAGCTGGATTCCTGTACAGCAACAAAGAGAACTTCTAAAAGGAAATCACCAAATCAATACCATTTACAATAGCCCCCAAGAAGATAAAATACTTAGAAATATATCTAACCACAGATGTAAAAGACCTATACAATGAAAACTACAAGACACTATTGCAAAAAACCAAAAGAGACCTGTGTAAGTGGAAAAACGTATCTTGGTCATGGATAGGAAGACTCAACATTGTGAAAATCTCAATTCTACCCAAAGCGATCTACAGATACAATGCAATCCTGATCCAAACTGGGACCTTTTTTTATGAGATGGAAAGGCAAATCACCAACTGCATATGGAAAGAGAAGAGGCCACGGATAAGCATTACTGAAGAAGAAGACCAAAGTGGGAGACCTCACGCTACCTGATTTTAGAACCAATTATACCGCCATGGTAGTCAAAACAGCCTGGTACTCGGACAACAACAGATACATAGTCCAGTGGAAGACAATTGAGAATCTAGACGTAAATTCATCTACCTATCAGCCGCTGATATTTGACAAAGGCCCAAAGTCCGTTAATTGGGGCAAAGACAGTCTCTTCAACAAATAGTGGTGGCATAACTGGATATGCATCTCCAAAAAAATGAAACAAGACCCATACCTCACACCATACACAAAAACTAACTCAAAATGGATGAAACATGTAAATATAAAGTCTAAAATGAAGAAAAAATAGGAACAATGCTAGGAGCCCTAATACATGGCATAAACATAATACAAATATAACTAACAGTGTACAAACACCAGAAGAGAAAGTTGATAACTGGGAGCTCCTAAAAATCAAACACTTATGCTCATCAAAATCCTCCACCAAAAGAGTAAAAAGACAACCTACAGACTAAGAAAAAAAATTTGGCTACAACAAATCCAATCAAGGTCTAATCTCTAAAATCTTCAAGAATGCAAAACGTCAACAACAAAAAGACAAACAACCCAATTAAAAAATAGGCAGAGGATATGAACCAGCATTTCACCAAAGAAGACACTGAGGTAGCTAACAGATACATGAGAAAATGCTCATGATCATTAGCCATTAGAGAAATGCCAATCAAAACTACAATGAGATACCATCTCACCCCAACAAGGCTAGTATTAACCCAAAAAACACAAATTAATATATGTTGGAGAGACCGGAACACTTATACACTGCTGATGGGAATGTAAAATGGTACAACCACTTTGGAAACTGATTTGGTGCTTCCTTAAAAAGCTAGAAATGGAAGTACCATACAATCCAGCAATCCCACTCCTTGGAATATATCCTAGAAAAATAAGAGCCGTTACACAAATAGATACATGCACACCCATGTTTACTGCAGCACTGTTCACAATAGCAAAATGATGAAAAGAACCTAGGAGCCCATCAACAGATGAATGGACAAATTATGGTATATTCACATAATGAAATACTACACAAGGATAAAGAACAACGATGAATCTGCAAAACATCTCATGACATGGATAAATCTAGAAGGCATTATGCTGAATGAAATCAGTTAAGTTGCAAAAGGACAAATATTGTATGAGACCACTATTATAAGAAGTTAAGAAATGTTTCAAACACTGAAAAAAATATTCTTCAATGGTTACAAGGGTGGGGATTGAGGGAGAGTGGAATTCACTAGATAGTAGACAAGAAGTTAACTTTGGTGAAGGAAAGGACAACACACAATACAGGGGAAGTCAGCACCACTGGACTAAACCAAAAGCTAAGAAGTTCCCTGAACACAACCAAACACTTTAAGGGACAGAGTAGCAGGGGCAGGGGTGTGGGGACCATGGTTTCAGGGGACATCTAGGTCAACTGGCATAGCAGAGTTTATTAAGAAGTGTTCTGCATTCCACTTTGGTGAATGGCACCTAGGGTCTTAAAAGCCTGCGAGCAGCCATCTAAGATGCATCAATTGGTCCCAATCCACCTGGAGCAAAGGAGAATGAAGAACACCAAAAACACAAGGAAAATATTAGCCCAAGAGACAAAAAGAGCCACACACACCAGAGACTCCATCAGTCTGAGACCACAAAAACTAGATGGTGCCTGGCTACCATGAATGACCACTCTGACAGGGAACACAACAGGGAGTCCCTGATGGAACAGGAGAAAAGGGTGCAGAACTCAAATTCTAGTAAAAAGACCAGAGGAACCCCAGAAGACATGGCACCTGGACTCTCTGTTAACGCAGAACTAAAACCATTCCCGAAGCCAACTCTTCAGACAAAGATTAGACTGGACTATAAGACATAAAATGATACTCGTGAAGAGTGTGCTTCTTAGTTCAAGTAGATACATGAGACTAAATGGGTAGCTCCTGTCCAGAGGCGAGATGAGAAGGCAGAAAGGGACAGGAGCTGGTTGAATGGACACAGGCAAACCAGGGTGGAAAGGAGGAGTGTGCTGTCACATGACAGGGATAGCAACTAGGGTCACATAGCAATGTGTGTATAACTTTTTGTATAAGAAACTAAGAAGAGCTGTAAACTTTCACCTAAAGCACAATAAAAAAAAAAAAAACTTCATAACTAGGCCAATAAGCAACACCATGATAAATGGAAAAAAGACTAAAGCTGTCAAGGATTTCATTTTACTTGGATCCACAATCAATGACAATGGAAGCAGCAGTCAAGAAATCAAGGACGTATTGTTTTGGGCAAATCTGCTGCAAAAAAGACCTCTCTGAAGTGTTCAAAAGCAAAGATGTCACTTTGAGGACTAGGGTGTGCCTGATGCAAGCCATAGTATTTTCAATCACCTCATATGCACGCAAAAGCTGGACAACTAATAAGGAAGACCAAAAAAGAATTGATGTCTTTTAATTATGGTGTTGGCCAAGAATACTGAATATACCATGGGCTGCCAGAAGAATGAACAAATCTGTCTGGGAAGCAAAACAGCCTGAATGCTCCTTAGTAGCGAGGATGGCAAGACGTCATCTCGGGTACTTTCGACGCGTTATTAGGAGGGACCAGTTGCTGGAGAAGGACATCATGCTTAATAAAGCAGAGGGTCAGCGAAAAAGAGGAAGACCCTCAATGAGATAGACAGTGACTGCAACAATGGGCTCAAACACAGCAACGACTGTGAGGATGGCACGGGACCAGGCATTGTTTCATGAAGTTGTATGTAAGGTCGCTATGAGTTGGAACCGACTAAACAGCACTTAACAACAGGAACAACATATATTATAGATGAAGAGAAATAGCTCTGAGAAAATACATAAGAACCTGGTAATAGAGTCTGCCTACAGCAATTAAGGGATTAAGAGAATGGGGTGGAAGGGGTGAAAAGTAGGAAGATTTTTATTTGAATTTTTATTTTCCACTGTTTGAATTATACATGTACATGTGTTACTTTCCCACTTTTTTAGAAAAACTAAGGAAGCTATATACAAGGACGTAAATTAAAAAAAAAAAAAGTTTAACATAACCAAGAATAAATTCATAATCAAGTGACTGGGAAGAAAACAGCAAGAGGGTACCAGCTAAAAGAAGCAATAAGCTGTTAATTATCAACAATGGTAAATTACAGCAAACTTCTCTATTTGATATTTGAGCTTTAGGCACATTATCTTCTCTGAAAATATGACCAAACATCACAAATATCACTTACAAAGATGTTTTTAAATAGAAAAAATGCTTTCTTCATGGAAATATATTTCATGGTAACAAAACGAAGTTTTTTAAAAAAGAGTAGGCATATAAAGTTTAAATTAGATTTAATTAACCATCAGAATAAAAACCTTATGGCCAAAAATTCAAGTGTATATCAGAGCAACTTTATATGACATAAAAATTTCCATGAAACCAATGTTCAAATTGACTGATAACCATTTATGAAAAGATTTCCAGTATTTTATGAATATCTTGATTTTTGAAAAACAACTGTTGCGATTTCCTTTGGGTTATTATTTCATTAATAATTTACTCCATTTACCAATATAAACAGAATAATCAGTTTCACATCTGTTTCAAGTCAGTATTATTTTCTAGTTCTCAGGCACTAATAAATGCTAATAGTTTTATACGTGTCAAAGAATATTCAAGTAAAGTACATTCCTTTCAGTAAATTAACATGTTAAAAGTTAGCAAAAATATATATATTATTTGTGAATAACACATAAACTAGAATGTGTGGTTCTTGCTTTTTAATAGACCTACAACTAAGAAGAACCTGTATGAAAATATGAGCTATTTCATATTTAAAGCTGTCAAAATACAGTAACTATTCACTAAAAATTTACAGAACAGTGTGCAATGATTCCCAATTCAAAAATACATATTAAAAAAAAACTAGAAAAAATTCACGTTAACACTGTTTTATACCTAAGTGATGGGTGGGAAAATCCAAATGGATAATCTTTCTCTATATATTTCTGTTTATTCTAAATTCTCTAAAATAAACATTACTTTATAATCAAAGATGTCTCTGGATGGCATAGTTAAACACTCAGCTATTAACCAAAAGATTGGTGGTTCAAATCCACCGAGACACACCTCAGAAAGCCTGGTGATACGCTTCCGAAATGTAACAGCCCTGAAAATCCTATGAAATGCAATTCTACACACATGGCGTGTCCATGAGTTGGAATCGACTCGATAGTAACTGGTCTGGTTTCATTTATCATTAAAAAAAAGTTCATTAAAAAAAAATATCTAAAGCAAAATGCAATACTTTAAATCCAATTACCATAAATTGCAAGGCATTGTTTTGTTACATCAGAATTGTGTTCTAGATATGGCACTATTTTAACAGCCGAACTCTGGAAAAAACCTAGATATCCATCAAAGCAAAACTGGTTACATTAAACTGATTAATAAAAACTACGCAATGGAATATTATGCATGCACAAACAACAACATAAATCTAAATGTGCTGATATGGGATCATCCCTAAGATACAGTGGTTGCATAAAGTACTGTAAGTTGCCCCATTTTTATTTAAAAATGTTGGGGGAGGTATGTTTATTTACGCTTAGACTAGTTCTGAATAGATGTTGAGGAAACATTAACAGTGGGAAAATTGGGGGTCTCAGGTGAGAGGAAGAGTTTTCATTCTATGGCCTTTAGAACAGTTTGACTTTTTCTCATGTTTTTCAATTTTTTAAAGTTTTTTAAGGCCACTGACTGGAGATTGGAAAAAGAATCATTTTTAGAGCACAGATTAGTGATGATCTAGTCTGGCTTCCATATTATGAAGAATTATGACTTTCACAATAGAATATGTAAAAAAGAGAGGCCCAAACAGGCTGGACAACTAACACACAGGTTACAGAGTTAGAGAAACATTTTTTCAAGTTCCCATTAAACTTTTCACAATTTTATCTGTTGCAGTACATGGGTTCCACAATGGAAAGAAGTGATATGAAATGTGCAGCTTGAGTTTACTTTAAAAAGTTAAAGAGTGTTAAAGTGTTACCTGTATTTTACAAGAGAAGCTGCTTTATAAAGACAATTAGTTCAAAAAGATGTAGGACTTTTTAGAGCCACCTTCTCAATGACTGTAGGACACAGTCCTCTACTTCTGAAGCAGGTACAAGTAAAGTAGGAAACATATACAAGCTTTACAGGCTAGAGAACATCACCATCCACATGCTGGAGAGGCAATATGGTATCAGAATGAACAGATCAGGGTTCAAATACTTAAGCT
Source organism: Trichechus manatus latirostris (assembly GCF_000243295.1). Lineage (NCBI taxonomy): Eukaryota > Metazoa > Chordata > Mammalia > Sirenia > Trichechidae > Trichechus > Trichechus manatus. The sequence goes on along the minus strand of NW_004443956.1, from coordinate 21,816,651 downwards.
TCATGTTTTTCACTAAATTATTTGGACTCTCCAACTCTCAATTTCTTCCTCTATGGTATAATAATACATTTAATTTACAAAGTCAAGATTAAATGAGAGCATATAGATAAAGCACCTTGCAGAAAGGATAAATACTGAATATGGCGGCATAGGTAACTGGAACAAATGATGGAAAAAAAATAGAAGCAACTTTGAGAGAAAATGGCCTCTGAAAATTCCTGGAAATTAACTCTCTCAGTAATGAAACAAAGATTCAAACCAAACACTTAACTACTTAAAAAACAAAAAGCAAACCCACTGCTGTCGAGTTAATTATTCATTCGTTCATTCATTATTGTACTTTAGATGAAGGTTTACAGAATAGTTTCTCATTAAACAGTAAACGTAACATTTTATAACAATGGTTAACCCCACAACATGTCAACACAGTCCCCTCTCAACCTTGTGTTCCCTATTACCAGCTTTCCTGTCCCCTCCTGCCTTCTAGTCCTTGTTCTGGACTACTGTGCCCCAATAGTCTCAGTTTTTTTTATGGGGTTGTCTAATCTTTGGCGAAACGGTAAACCTCGGGAGTGATTTCATTACTGAGCTAAAAGGGTGTCCGTGGGCCATACTCTCGGGGTTTCTCCAGTCTCTGTCAGGCCAGGAAGTCTGGTCTTTTTTTGTGGGTTAGAATTTTGTTCTATATTTTTCTCCAACTCTGTCCGGGACCCTCTGTTGTGATCCTAGTCAGAGCAGTCAGTGGTGGTAGTCGGGCACCATCTAGCTGTACTGGACTCAGTCTGGTGGAAGTCATCGTAGCTGTGGTCCATTAGTTTTCTGGACTAATCATTTCCTTGTATCTTGTTTTCTTCATTGTCCTTTGCTTCCAAACAGGTGAGACCAGTGGAGTATCTTAGATGGCTGCTTACAGGCTTTTAAGACCCCAGATGCTACCCACCAAGGTAGAATGTAGAACATTGTCTTTATAAACTGTGTTATGCCAATTGAGCTAGATGTTCCCCGAGACCATGGTCCCCCCAGCCCTCCGCTCGGCAATTCAGTCCCTTAGGGAGTTTGGATGTGTCTACGGAGCTTCCATGACCTTTCCTTGTACAAGTGGTGCTGGTTTCCCCAGTATTGTGTACTGTCTCACCCTTCACGAAAGATACCACTTACCTGTTGCCTATTTAGTATTCCCTCCCCACCCCTCCCATCCCTGGTAACCAACAAAGATTATTACTTTTTGTGTGTAAACTTCATGAGTTTTTACAGTAGAGGTCTCATACAATATTTGTCCTTTTGTGATTGACTTATTTCACTCAGCATAATGTCCTCCACTTTCATCCATGTTATGAGATGCTTCACAGATTCATCATTGTTCTTTATCATTGCATGATACTCCATTATGTGTACATACCATAGTTTATCCATTCATCTGCTGATGGGCATCTAGGTTGTTTCTATCTTTTTGCTGTTGTGAACAATGCTGCAATGAACATGGGTGTGCATATGTCTATTAGTGTGATGGCTCTTATTTCTCTAGCATATATTCCTAGGAGTGGGATTGCTGGATCGTACGGTATTTCTATTTCTAGCTTATTAAGGAAGTGCCATATCATTTTCCAAAATAGCTGTATCATAATGCATTCCCACCAGCAGTGCATGAGAGTTCGCACCTTCCCGCAGTCTCTCCATTTATTTCGTTTTTCTGATTCGTGCCAGTGATGCTGGGGTGAGATGGTATCTCGTTGTGGTTTTAATTTGCATTTCTCTAAAAACCAGTGATCGCGAGCACTTCCTCATGTGTCTGTTGGCCGCTTGAATGCCTTCTTTGGTGAAGTGTCTGTTCATTTCCTTTGGCCATTTTTTAATAGGATTATTCGTCTTTTCGTTGTAGAGGTGTTGGATTTTCTTGTAGATTTTAGAGATCAGACCTTTGTCTGACTTGTAATGTCCAAAAATTTTTTCCCAGTCTGTAGGTTCTCTTTTTACTCTTTTGGTGAAGTCTTTTGATAAGCGTGTTTG
>NW_004443956.1:21789992-21811916 GCF_000243295.1 Trichechus manatus latirostris | reverse complement strand
GCTGACATTTTCTTTGTTCCTCTTACTCTCCTGTGCTGAATTCTTTTTATTTGTGGATTTTTTTTCCTTTCTTTTGTTTTTGTAGGTTTTGTTTTTACTAAGACTTTATGTTTTTCTTCTTTATTTTGATGAGTAGGTTTGTTAACTTTCTTTGTGGTTACCGTGAAATTTACCCTTATCTTTCTAAGTTTGAAGGAGTCTATTATTACTTGGTATCACCTCGCCGTCCTCTCCATTAGAAGGTTCTATGCCTGCACCATTTATTTCCTCTTTTATTGTTCTGATATTGTTATCATTTACAGATTAACCTCTCTGGTTCCCTGTTGTAATTCTTTTGGGTTTGGATAGTCCTTGAGAGTTCATTTCCTAGATTGGTATCTGGCTGGTACAATCCTGCATCCTAGATCCTCCTGTGGTCTGATGTTGTTTGTTCTCAGACTGAAGGACTCCCTTTAATAATTCTTGTATATCTGGTTTAGTTTTCACATATTCCCTTAATTTCTGTTTCTCTGGAAATGTTCTAATTTCACCATCATATCTGAAGGAGAGTTTTGCAAGATATATTATTCTTGGCTGGCAATTTTTTTTCTTTCAAGGTTTTATATATGTCATCCCACTGCCTTCTTGCCTGCATGGTTTCTGCGCAATAATCTGAGCTTAGTCTTATTGTTTCTCCTCTGCACGTGACTATCTGTTTTTCTCGAGCTGCTCTCAGGATTCTTTGTCTTTGGTTTTAGCAAGTGTGATTATGATATGCCATGTGATCTTCTTTTGGGGTCTATCTTATATGGGGTTCGTTAAGCTTCCTGGATGGTCGGCTTTTCATCTTTCATGATATTGGGGAAGTTTTCTGTCAGCAGTTCTTCAATGACCCACTCTGTGTTTTCTGTTTCCTCCCCCATTCTAGAACTCCAATCACTCGAAAATTCTTGCTTTTGACTGTATCCCACATAATTCTCAGGGCTTCTTCATTTTTCTTCGTTCTTTTTACTGATTTTTCCTCAGAGCTGTACCCAAGTGTTTGTCTTCAATTTTTCTGATCCCTGTCTTCTATCATTTCAAACTTGGTCCTCTGCCCTTCAATGACACTGTCCATTTCTGAAATCTTGTTGTTGATCTTTCGGATTTCTAATTGTTGTTTTTGTATGATTTCTAGTTGTGAATTTATTTTAGAATTTTGTTCCTTTATTATTATCCTGAATTCTTCCATTTTTTGTCTGTATTTTCCGTGAATTTGTCTGTTTTTTCCTCATTTTTATCTGCTTTTTACTTCAACTCTTGGATAGCTCTAAATATTGAAGATTGGAATTCCCCATCAGGTAGTTCCAGTGCCTTTTCTTCTACTGGAAAGTCATCTGGTGTTTTATTTTGGACGCCTACTGGAACCATCCACTCCCGTTTTTGTAAATGTTTTGATATTGTCTGCTGTCTTCGGGACATTCAGTAGTTATTTTCCTCATTTACTGATTGCAGATTTGTTTCCTCCTGTTTTTTTGTTTTATTTTGTTATGCCTGAGAAGGCGGGCTTTTAAGAGGGGGTTCACTCTTTAGATAGTAGACACTTGTCATTTTTTTGGTGATGGGAAAGGTAACACCAAATGTGGGTGAACTCCGCACAGCCTGACCGAGATGTCACTAAGTGCAGTCACACACATGCACAAAGAACATTTTTAGTAAACGCTACGACATATATAATTTTACAACCAAAAAATACACGTGTGATTACATATGTACGCACATATGTATACAGATACGTATATGTGTGTATATGTCTGCATATATACACATAGCTACATGTATATGAGGAGCCCTGGTGGCGCAGCGGTTAAGAGCTCAGCTGCTAACCAAAAGGTCGACATTTCAAATCCATCAGCCACTCCTTGGTTAACCCTATGGGGCAATTCTACTCTGTCCTATAGGGTTGCTATGAGTCAGAATCAACTCGACAGCAATGGGTTACATGTATACGCATATACGTGTATGCACCCACGCATGTTCATAAACATAATAAAGCACATTGGGGCAGAGTTACGGATACTTCTTAGACATAACCAAACATCTCATGGGATTGGTTTTCTGGGTTTGAAGACTTAGGACCATAGTCTCATGGGACAACTTAGTCAACTGGCATAATATAGCTCATAAAGTTTATGTTCTACATGAAGGAGCCCTGGTGGCACAGTAGTTAAACTTCTGGCTGCTAACCAAAAGGTCACTGAGTCAAACCCAGCAGTCACTCCATGGGGGAAAGATGTGGCAGTCTGCTTCCGTAAAGATTACAGCCTTGGAAATCCTATGGGACAGTTCTACTCTGCCTTACAGGGTCGCTATGAGACAAAACTGACTCAACAACAATGGCTTTGGTTTGGTTTTGGGTATGTTCTACATCCTAGTTTGGTGAGTAGAGCCTGGGGTCTTAAAAGCTTGCGACAGTCCATCTAAGATATGACAATCGGTCTCTTCTCTCATCCGGAGCAAAAGAGAAAGAAGGAAACCAAAGACTCAGTGAAGAAACTAGTCCACGGGCCTAACAGTCTACATGAACCACTGTCTTCGACTACTCTGAGACCAGAAGAATTAACTAGATGGTGCACAGCTACCACTAAGGATCGTTCTGATCAGGGCCACAACAGATGGGCCCTGACTGAATGGGAGAAAAACGCAGAACTCAAATTCTTAAAAAATTTCAGACTTACTGGACCAGACTCCCTGAGACTACTGCCCTGAGATACTCCATAAACCTTGAATGGAAACTACCCCGAGATCTTCTTCTAGCTAAACAGATGGGCTCATAAAATAAAGAATATTACCAGTGAGTACTGTGCATCTTTTAAAAAAGCATCTGTATCAGAGCAAACCGTCAACAATTACTCTAAACCAAAGACAAAAGGGTAAGGGAACAGGGAAACCAGATAACTGGAGATAAAACATCTAGAACGAAATTAACGAGAATGTTAACACATTGTGAAAAACGTAAACAATGTCTCTGAACAATCTGTGTACTAATTGTTAAGTGGAAACCTAATTTGCTGTGGAAACTTTCACCAAAAACACAATAAAATATTATTTTAAAAAATCAATTATATTTCTATAAACTTGCAACGAACAATTAAAAAATGAAATTAACAAAACAATTCCATTTACAATCGCATCAAAAAGAAAAAAACAAGAATAAATTTAACAAAAGTAGTGTAAAAGTTATACTCTGAAAACTACAAAGCATTATTGAAAGAAATTAAAGATTTAAATAACTAGAAAAAAATTCCACGTTCACAAATTGGAAGACTTAATATTAAGATGGCAATCCTTCCCAAGCTGAACTATAGAGTCAATGCAATCCCCACAGAATATAAACAAATAATTTCTTTTATAACGATCAGCACAAAGCTGGTTCCTATGGAAAAGAGGTTAAAGATATCCCAAACGTCTAACTTTTCCAAGCTGCTGTACCACTCCATCATCTCTAACATCAACTACTCCCTCTCGCTCCAGTACTCTCCCTCCTGTCTTTGAGTTTCCTAATTCTGTGCAACGTCTCACAGAACTCACAAACCATATAAAGGGAATAGCTCATGTGGTTGTGGAAGCTGGGAAGTCCCAAATTCGTGAGTCAGGCACAGACTTCTCCCTGGCCTTCAGTCTCCGCCCGAAGGCACTCAGCTTTCTTGATCCATGGGCCAGAAGACCACTGCTCCATCTCCTGTGGGTCTCTGCTGTGGGTCTTTCCTTCTTTGGTGGTCGTGGGCTCTCCTCTCTACTCTGGAATTGGCTCTCTTTTAAGGCAAAACTGACCAATCCCCTCAGTGGGCCAAAATTATTTGCACAGTTCGACCCAAACACCTGGGTAGGAGTCACAAGACCATAGCTAGAAAGGCCACACACAGAAGTAATTAACTGCACTGCAGAATCCCAGCTAAATTCTTTGTAGACATTGACAAACTTATAGTACAATTCGTATGGAATAGCAAAGGACCCAAAATAGCCAAAACGATTTTGAAAAAGAATAAAGTTAGAAGACATACTTTCCAATTTCAAAATTTACTACAATTAAATAGTAAGATAGTAGGGTACTGGCATAAAGACAAACATATAAATGGAATAGAATTGAAAGTCCAGAAATAAATCCATGTATCTATGGTTAACCTATTTTCAACAATGGTGCCAAGACCATTCAATGGGGGGAAAAGTAGTCTTTTCAACAAATGGTGCTAGGACAACTGAAGAGCCACATGCAAAAGAAGGAAGTTGGACACTTACTTCACACCATACACAAAAATTAACTCAAAATGAATCAAAGGCCTAAATGTAAGAGTTAAAGCGATAAACCTCTTAGAAGAAAACATAGAGGCAAATCTTCATGACCTTGGATTTGGCAAAAGTTTCTTAGAGACGATGCCAAAAGCACAAGCAACAAAAGAGAAAACAGATAAACTGGACTTAACCAAGATTTAAAACTTTTGTACTTCAAACAACACCAAGAAGATGAAAAGGCAACCCACTGAATGGGAGAAAATATTTCCTGATAAGGAACTTGTACTCAAAATATATAAAGAACTCTGACAATGCAATAATAAAAAGACAAATAACCCAATTTAAAAATGGGCACAGACTGAACAAACATTTCCTTCTTTCTGTATGTCAGTATTTTCTAATTTCTCTACAGTAAGCATGCATAATTTTAAAAAGTAAAATTTTAGTTTTAGAAAATAGATTGAACAATTCACCTATTGGCTTTCGGACAACCTGGAGCCCAAATATATGGTCAGTCAATAGGACACATTTATGGCTACAGCAAAAACAACCACAAAATCAGTACAAAAGGATATATGGTCCTCAACAACCGTGCTTTTTTACACTCTGCCTTGGTTCATCCCTCACTCAATAAAAACATGTTGATTGTCTGATGATAAATGTATTTCCACCCACACATTAGAAATACATGCTGACTTTCCATTTCCACCATCCTGACGTAACAATCTCCTTCTCATGCCCCTCTTTCTCTGCTTTTTTCTGTAACTGCTGGTGTTCCTCGAAGGTCTCTGGGTGGCGCAAATGGTTTGCTCTTAATGACTGAAAGGTAGGTGGTTTGAATCCAACTAGCAGCACCACGGAAGAAAACTCTTGCGATCTGCTTCCATAAATATTACAGCCAAAAAAACTCTATGGAGCTCAATCCCTATAGGGCTGCCATGAGTCAGAATCGACTTGATGGGTTTGGTTTTGGTTGGTGTTCCTTAGAGTTTTGTTCCAAGTCCACATCTCTTCTCAGATAATCACCTTTTTTTTAGCTCCTTGATGATTTCATCTAACAATTTCAACTACCACCCATGTACTGATAACTCCCAATCTCCATCCAAAACTCGATTATTCCCAATTTCCTACTAAACATTTCCACAAGTATCTCAAATTCAGCATTGTCTCCCCTCTCAAACCTGCTTCAATTCCCAAAATAACTGTTTATGGAGTCACTGTCCACTCTAATCATTCCATACAAAACCTACAGGGATCCTAGCCTCTTTTTTCCTCCTCATTCCCAGAGTCCTATTAGCAGCAGAGTTTACTAATTTTACCTCCTAAATATCTCTTGAATCAATTCACTCCTACTCCGGTTCCTACTGCCTTAGAGTTTGTCAGGTGCTGCAGTGGTTAAGATTGTGTGTCAACTTGGCTGGGCCATGATTCTCAGTGTTTAAATGGGATCACTCCCATGATTGAATATACTGTGAGTAGCCAATCAGATGAAAGGTCATTTCCTTGGGGGTGTGGCCTGCATCTGATGTAAGCAGACGTTCTGACTTTTTGCTCTCTCTGGATCCTGCAGCTGCCTCCTGTCGTCTCATCTCCAGTTTTTGGGACTTGAGCTGTCAGCTTACCTGCCAAACTTGGGATTCATCGATCTTCACAGCCTGCGAGCGAAGCCCTGCTATCTGACCTGCCGATCTTGGGTTCGCCAGACCCTGCAGCTACGTGAATCAGGAGAAACCTTGTGGTCTTGCCTGCCAACCTTGGAATTTGTCAACCTTCACAGCCTGTGAGCAGGAGCCCTGCTCTCTGACCTGCCGATCTTGGGCTCACCAGTGTCTACGGCTGTGTGACTTGGCAGAGGCCTCTACAATCGTATAAGCTGTTTCCTTGATATAAATCTCTCTCTATATATATATTTATACGTTTTACTGGTTTTACTTCTCTAGAAAACCCAGCCCAAGACAGGTGCCATCGAGTCAGTTCTGACTCATAGCAATCCTATGTATAACAGAACAAAACACTGCCTGGTCCTGTGCCAGCCTCACAATTGTTGTTATGCTTGAGCCCACTGTTGCAGCCACTGTGTCAATCCATTTCACTGAGGTTCTTCCTCTTTTTCACTGATGCTCTACCAAGCATGATGTCCTTCTCCCAGGACTGGTCCCTCCTGATAACAAGTCCAAAGTATGTGAGACAAAGTCTCGCCATCCTCGCCTCTAATGAACATTCTGGCTGTACTTCTTCCAAGACAGATTTGTCTGTCCTTCTGGCAGTCCACAGTACACTCAATATTCTTCACTAACACCATAATTCATAATTCACTTTAGGCCACCATTATTCTTCTACTGCAGAATTTTCAGTAGTCTCTTACCTAGTTGCCCTGCCTTCAGCTTACCTATTTTGAATCAATCATCCATACTACCACCACAATCATCTTTCTAAAACATAAACACTATCAATAGCACTTCACTGCTTAACATCCTTCAATGACTCTCCAATGCTCCTTGAATATGCCTTAGTTTGACATGCAATATTTTTTAATGTTTTGGCCCCTGACTACCCTTCTCTTCTACCATCCCTACTACTCTCTGCACACCCTCTATTCCAGTCAGTGAACAATCTGTAGTTGACTCCGTACTACTTCTCCATGGCTGGACACCTTTGTCCATGCTGTTCCTTCCAGATGGTGGCAACAATGTTAATATGTAAACAGTAATAAGAATCCCATTCCAGCATACAAACGCTTATGACACTAATATAGTATTATACTAATTGTCTGGGTATCTGGGAAAAGGATATTCATGGTACTAGAAGACAAGAAAAACAAGCTTTCTCCTTTTATCCTGGTATAACACTGTCCCAAAAAGTTCTGAAATGGCAAAAATTTTATTTCAATGTCTTCCTACTTCGCTTATCTCTTTCCACATCCTGATGAGTCTACCTATTGTCCTATGGTTGTCAAGGTGATTGTCCAAAAGCTCTAACTTAAAAATTCCAAAATTTATTTCCCTTAAATCAATTACATATCCCTATTCTCTCCATAGCGACAGGGTCACTATGAGTCGGAATCAAGTCGACATCAACAGGTTTTTTTAAATTCTCTCCATGGGTGGTTAAATATAAAAAGGTAAATGATCTAATTAAGAGAATTCACAAAGTCATGAAGCTTTTTTGAAGAAAAAGCTTGACTCAAACTGCATAATAGATGGCACTTCAGGCAGGATAATACAGGAACCTGCAAGTTGCCAAGCAGTGTGTGCTGCACACGCAGGTTGTCTCAGAGGTGGACCTAAGTTCCCAAACAGCCACAAGTAGAATGAAGACCCCAACTGCTAGCATCAACCCCTCCATGGGGTCTACGTTTATACAGTCTGATTGAATCACATACATAAGATACTAATACAGTGTTGGCAAAGTGAAAGCCATTTGTATTATTTAGAGGGAACAGAGACTCCTCTATGCATGCCCCACTTTGAACCACAGAAGGACTGTCTCAAAGGAGACCTGCCCACCCTTCCCAAAATCATCCTTCCAAATGTTTACTCTTACATCCCTGGGGAAGTGGGATGTTGTCTCTCAGGTGTCAGCACGTGCACTGTGGTTCAGTCCCGGGTTCTCTCTCTTCGTGGCTCCTTTTGACTGGCTCTGCTCCCACAGCTAACTGGTCCAGTTCTCAACCAGCAGTCTCTGGACAGCCCTGGGCGGCCTCAGCTCTATGCTGACATCACAACAGTTCTTGAAGCAGAACTGCTCTGCAGACAACCCCTGCACAGGGTGCACCCAAGGCTCTGCAGGCTCGTGACAACCTCTGCACGGGGTGCGCCCAAGGCTCTGCAGGCTCGTGACAACCCCTGCACTGGGTGCGCCCAAGGCTCTGCAGGCTCGTGACAACCTCTGCACGGGATGCACCCAAGGCTCTGCAGGCTCGTGACAACCCCTGCACGGGGTGCGCCCAAGGCTCTGCAGGTTTGTGACAACCTCTGCACGGGGTGCGCCCAAGGCTCTGCAGGCTCGTGACAACCCCTGCACGGGGTGCGCCCAAGGCTCTGCAGGCTCGTGACAACCCCTGCACGGGGTGCGCCCAAGGCTCTGTAGGCTCGTGACAACCCCTGCACGGGGAGCACCCAAGTATCTGTGGGCTGGTGACAACCCCTGCACGGGGTGTGCCGAAGGCTCTGCAGGCTTGTGACAACCCCTGCACGGGGTGCGCCCAAGGCTCTGTAGGCTCGTGACAACCCCTGCATGGGGAGCACCCAAGTATCTGTGGGCTGGTGACAACCCCTGCACGGGGTGTGCCCAAGGCTCTGCGGGCTCGTGACAATGCCTCCATGGGTTGTGCCCAAGCCTCTGCTCTGCTGTGCTTTGGCCCAGTTGCTGCTGCCACCACAGTTCTGTTCTGTGGACCTTGTGGCTCCTGCTGCTCATGCTGCCACTGCCACTGCCAACCTGCTCTTGCTGTACATGCCACCGCTGGGGCTCTGCTGTGCTGGTCACTTCAGCCCTGCTGCTGCTGCTGCTCTCACTGTGGCCATTTCTCCTGGTCTTTAGTGTTACTGGCTCAGTGTTTCAGCCCTTTACCCATGTACAGCTCTATACCAGATCTCGGGTGTTGTCAGCACAGGGCCCTGTGTCCCGAAAATGTCCCCGCCCCCTCCCCGGCTCTTGTTGATCAGGAGGCCACAAAAATCTCTGTGAGATAAGCAGTTTATATAGGAAACCTCCTCAATTTCAAGGTGGGGCTTCCCTAGCAGGATTGTAGCCCAACCAATCACTTGGCACACTGTAACCCAACCAAGTCTCAAAGGCAGATTGCAAACCCAGGGCCAGAAAGGCCATAAAAAGGAACTCATTGTACACCACGGTATACAAAAGAATTTATCAGTTCACAAGGAAAAGCCAGCATACAGTCAGGTCAGTCTTGTTTGGGAAAATGGCAGTTTAAGCCAGTTCTCTATTTTTCCAGTTTTATTCCTTTTTACATTTCTAAACAAGGTGTAGGGTTATTTAATTTTCTCAGAATTAACAGTTTCATCAAAATATCTTTAGAAAAACAAATAATTTATTTGACAAGCTTTGTTTTGTAACTCACTGTTTTATTATTTACATAGTCAGTAACTACTGAATCATCATTCTAGGTAAGACATCATTGTACGTAAGGAAAGAATGCCATCATTTTTTAAGCACTAATATGTTAAGATCCTAAAACCAAACCCACTGCCGTCGAGTCGATTCTGACTCACAGTGACCCTATAGGGTTTCCAAGGCTATAAATCGTTACAAGAGCAGACTGCCATATCTTTCTCCTGCAGAGTGGCTGGTGAGTTCAAATCGCTGACCTTTTGGTTGGCAGCCAACCACTTTAACCACTATACCACCAGGGTTCCATCACATGGTATACTATGCCGGGAAAGACAACTTAAAGAATAATAGCATTACATTCATTGTCAAAAAGAACACTTTGAGATCTATCATAAAGTACAGTGCCATCAGTGACAGGAAAATATCCATACACCTACAAGGAAAAGCAGTTAATATGACTAATATTCAAATCTATGCACCAACCACTAATGCCAAAGATGAGGAAATTGAAGATTTTTACCAACTTCCGCAGTCTGAAACTGATCAAACATGTAATCAATATGCACTGATAATTACTGATGACTGGAATGCAAAAGCTGGAAACAAAGAAAAAGGAACATTAGTTAGAAAACACCTCTGGTTCTTGGGACTTGAACTAGCAGCTTACATGGCATCTTGTCTGCCCATCTTGGGAATCGTTGGTGTCTTAATCATCTAGTGCTGCTCTAACACAAATACCACAAGTGGATGGCTTTAACAAAGAGAAGTTTATTGTCTCACAGTCCAGTAGGCTGCAAGTCCAAATTCAGGGCATCAGCTCCAGGGAAAGGCTTTCTCTGTCTGCTCTGGAGGAAGGTCCATGTCATCAATCTTCCCTTGGTCTGGGAGCTTCTCTGTGCAGGAATCTCAGGTCCAAAGGGCACGCTCTGCTCCCGGCACTGCTTTCTTGGTGGTATGAGATTCCCATGTGTCTCTGCTCACTTCTCTCTTTTATATTCAAAAGAGATTGGCTTAAGACACTATCCAATCTTGTAGACATCATCAGTATAACCTCATCGTAGTGACAGTTCACAATACGTATGAAGATCATGTATAACCTCCTCATAGTGATAGAATTTACAACACATAAGCAAATCACATCAAATTACACAATCACACAATACTGGGAATTATGACCTAGCCAAGTTGACAGATACTTTTGGGGGACCCAATTCAATCCATGACAGTCGGTCTTTGCAACCTATGAACCAGAGCCCTGCTCTCTGACCTGCTGATCTTGGGTTCGCCAGCCCCTGTAGCTACGTGAATCAAGAAAAGCCTCCAGCCTGACCCACAAACTTGGGACGTTCCAGCCTCTACAACTACATGAGCCATTTCCTTGATATAAATCACTCTCTCTATATATTCATATGCTTTGCTGATTTTCCTTCTCTAGAGAACCCAGCCTAAAACAATATGTATTGTTAAAATGTTCTCTAGATCACCAGCAAAAAATGTGATGACCAGTGAAAGCAGATGGAGACACACAAACAGAAGACTGCTCCCATTCCTGACTTCATACTGACAAATGATGTAAGAAAGGCATGAAGAGGTCCATGGCATAGAAAACAAGGACATGTTAGAAAGCAGCTACTTTGAAGGTAAAAATAAGGGTTCACAGTCAAAGAATAAGATGTTTAACTTCCAAGCTTCTAGGCACCTGCATTCTATAAAAGTTACCAGAATAAAGAAAAATCATAGACAGGACAACAAGGGAAACCCTTACCACTTTTCCAAGAATCTATTTTGAGGTTCTACAGTTTTATGAGACTATCTTTGTTAAGAGACCTAGTTAGTTATGAATTAACTCTGCAACTCAGGAAACTCAGCACACACTCAAGCCAAGTGGGAGAGTTGTAAGCGTCTGTTTAACACCCGTACGCTTGCACAACCTGAGAGGGAGCACCTCCTTAAATTTTGCAACCTAGGTGCCTCGTTTGCCTTATCGCTGGCCCCAATGAAAAGTCCAAAGAAAATTAGGCAACTAGTCTCAAGTAAGTCTTAGCCTCCCTTCCATTCAGCTTGGTTTCCAAAAGAATCAGAATCTCAGAACTCCTGATCTTATCTGCCACAAGGAATGAAATTTTTTGGTCTCATATGTGAAAACTGTAGCACAACTGTATTCAAGGGAACAGAGGTGGTGCTGCCAGATAAAACAATAAAGTAATAATAGTAGTCCTGACAATAAGTTAATATTTCTTAATTTGATCTTAGAAAATACCCCTATTTTACTCAATGCCAGATCTTTAAGAAAAACACAGCTTTTATGTTCCCAGCAATGTATACGGAATATTATGATATCACATATACCAAGTGTCTGCTTTTTAAAACATAATAGCATAAATTTTTTTTCTTAAATTCAAATATTTTAGTTAAGACCTTCAGTTACACAATAGAAGGCCATTTCATAAAGCTAGCCAGTGGTCTTACAATCTTAAGACTAGCCTAGACCTATTCAAAACGGGGAATCAAAATTATAGTAGCTGTCTTCGGCAAGCCCTATAACTCTTTCTATGAGACTATTATTACCCTAATACCAAAATCAGATAAATATACTACAAAAAAGGAAAACTACGGACCAATATCTCTCATGAAATAGATGCAAAATCCTCACCAAAGTATTTGCAAATTGAATACAACAGTGCATAAAAATAATTATAGACCATAACCAAGTGGGATTAATTCCAACTATACAAGGCTGGTTCAGTGTTCAAAAATCAGTTAAAGTAACTCATAATATCAACAAGCTAAATAAGAAAAATCATTTCAATAGATTCAGTAAAAGTATTTGACAAAACTCAATAACCATATGATTAAAACTCTCAACAAACTAAGAATAAAAAGGAACTTGCTCAACTTGATAAACATCTACAAAAAACCTACAACTAACATCATACTTAATGTTGAGAAAATAGATTTTTCCCCCTAAGATCAGGAACAAGGCAAAGAAGTCCCTTCTCAACACTTCTATTCAACATCGTACTAGAAGTCCTAGCTAACGCAGTACGACAAGAAAATGAAGTAAAAGGTATACAGATTGGAAAATAAGAAAGAAAACTGCCTTGGTTTACAGATAATATGAATGTCTATGTAGCAAATCCCAAAGGATAGACAAAAAGACCCCTGAAACTAAAAAGCAATTATACCAAGGTTGCAGGATATAAGATTATACAAAAGTCAAACGCCTTCCTATCTACCAGAAATGAACCACTGTAATTTGAATTTAAAAACACAATACCCTTTATAACAGCACCAAAAAAATGAAATACTTAAGTACAAGTCTAACAAATTTATACATATATACAAATATATACATATATATATTAGATCTACATAAAGAAAACTACAAAACTCAGGTAAAAGAAATCAAAGGAAATCTAAATAGATATTCTATGTTCACAAACAGGAAAACTCAATATTATTAAGATGTCAATTCTTCCCTACTTGATCTACAGATTCAAAGAAATCCCAATCAAAATCTCAGCAAACTATTTTACGGATATTGGCAAACTGATTCTAAGGTTTATATGGGAAGGCAACAGAATAGCCAACCCACTACTAAAGAGAAACAACATTGGAGGACTGAAACTACCTGACTTCAAGACTTACTATAAAATATAAAACTACAGTAATCAAGACAGTGTCTTACTGGTGAAAAAAACAGACAAATAGATCAATGGAACAGAACAGAGAGGGCAGAAAAGGACCCACACAAATACAGTCAACTCATCTTTGACAAAGGAGCAAAGGCAATTCAATAGAGAAAGGATAGTGTTTTCAACAATGGTGCTGGAACGACTGGCATCCATATGCAAAACAATTAATGTAGCACTGACCTGACACCTTTCACAAAAAAAAGTCACTGAAAATGGATCACAGACCTAAATGTAAAACACAAAAATACACAATTTCCAGAAGATAACATAGAAGGAAATCTACATGGCCAAAAGCATGATTCATGAAAGAAAAAACTGATAAATTAGACTTCATTAAAATTAAACACTTTGCTCTGCAAAAGACACTATTAAGAGAATAAAAAGCCAAGCCAAAGAACTGGGAGAAAATAGTTGCAAACCACATATCTGATAAAGGACTTGGATCCAAAATACACAAAGAACACTCAAAATTCTACAATTAAAAAAAAAAAAAACCCAAAACTAACAACCTAATGGCAAAAGATCTAAATAGACACCTCACATACCAATGTCAAATAAGCATATGAAAAGGTACTCAACATCATTAGGGAACTGCAAATTAAAACGAGATATCACTACACACCTGTTGTTGTTTTGTTGCTTGCACTGTTATTCGCTAACCTGTTAGAATGGTTAAAATACAAAACACTAGAGCACCAAAAGCTGGCGAGGACATGGAACAACAGGAACTCTCATTCACTGCTGGTAGTCACTTCTGAAGACAGTTTGACAGTTTCTTACAAAGTTAAGCATAGTTTTACAATATGATTCAGCAACCATGCTCCTAGGTATTTATCCAAACAAGTTGAAAATTCAAGTCGACACAAAAACCTATCCTGCACACAAATATTTACAGCAATGTTACTCATAATTACCAAAAACTGAAGAAATCAAGATGACCTTTAATAGGAGAATGACAAAAAACAAACTGTGGTGCATCCATAGAATATCAGTCAATGATAAAAAGACGTGAGCTATCAAGCCACAGAAAAACCTGGAGGAACCTTAAATGCAAATTAGTAAGTGAAAGAGGCCAGTATGAAAAGACTATACCAAAAAACCCAAACCCATTGCCATGGAGTTGATTCTCAGATTAGCAACCCTATGGAACAGAGCAGAACTGCCCCATAGGGTTTCCAAGGTTTTTAAATCTTTATAACACAGACTGCCATGTCTTTCTCCCGTGGAGTGGCTGGTGGATTCCGATAGCCAACCTTACAATTAGCAGCTGACAGCTGAATCACTGCATCACCAGGGCTTCTGAAAAAGCAATATAGTGTATGATAAGACATTCTGGAAAATGCAAAACTATAGAAACAGTAAAAAGATCGAATGTTTATGGGGGCGGGGAGGGAATGAATAGGTAGAGCAAAAGGGATTTGTAGGACAGTTAAATTATTCTGCAGGAGCCCTGCTGGTGCAATGATTAAGCGTTTGGCTACTAACGGAAAGGTCAGGGGTTCGAACCCACCAGCTCTCCGTGGGAGAAAGACGTGGCAGTCTGCTTTGGTAAAGATTTTGGGCCTTGGAAGCCCTATGGGGCAGTTCTACTCTATCCTACAGAGTCTTGACAGCAGTGGGAAAACTATTCCACATGCTACTGTAATTATATGGCATTTTTTGGCATTTTATATGTACTTTACCAAGGACATCATGCTTGGTAAAGTAGAGGGTTAGTGAAAAACAGGAAGACGCTCAAAGAGATGGACTGACACAGTGGCTACAACAATGGGCTTAAGCACAATTCTGAGGATGGCGCAGGACCAGCAGTGTTTCATTCTGTTGTACACAGAGTCGCTACGAGTCAGAATCGACTCAACGGCACCTAATGATGACAACAACATGCATTACTCCTACTGTAAACTATGGCTTTCAGTTAATAACAATGTGTCACTACTGGTTCACTGATTGTAACAAATGTACCACACTTTGTTGCTGTTGTTCGTAGGTGCCATCCAGTCACTTCTAACTTATAGAGACCCTACATACAACAGAAACAAATACTGCCCGATCCTGCGCCATTCACACAATCCTAGCTATGTTTGAGCCCATTGTTGTAGTCACTGTGTCAATCCATCTTGTTGAGGGTCTTCCTCTTCTTTGCTCACCCTCTACATTACCAGAATGAACATTTTCTTCAGTTCTTTCAGCTTGAGAAATGCCTATCGTGTTCTTCCCTTTTGGTTTTCTAACTCCAGGTCCTTGCACATGTCATTATACTACCTTGTCTTCCAAGCCACCCTTTCAAATCTTCTATTCAGCTCTTTTCTTTATTTCTTCTATTCGCTTTAGCTACTCTCTGTGCTCAACAGCAAGTTTCAAAGTCTCTTATGCCATCCATTTTGGTCTGTTCTTTCTTTCTTGCTTCTTTAATGATCTTTTGTTCTCTTCATATCTGTCAGTTTGTCATACTGTGGTGGCTTATGTGTTGCTGTGGTGTTGGAAGCTATGCCACCAGTATTTCAAATACCAGCAGGGTCACTCATGGTAGACAGGTTTCAGGGGAGATCCAGACTAAGACAGACTTAGGAATAAAGACCTGGTGATCTACCTCTGAAAAAAAAAATAGTGCAGGTAGGCCGAGAGAATTTAAAATTTCCTTTGCAAGTCTCCATAGATAGTTGAGCTAACAGTGGCAGTAGAATCAGATCTCTTTAATCTTTGAACACTGCCTTTTTAAAAAATAAATAGACTTTATTTGGGGGGCAGTTTTAGGTTTACAGAAAAACTGAGCAGATATTATGCTTTTCCCATATACCCTGGCAGTCTACTTCTAAAAAAATTGGCCAGTAAAAATCTTATGAATAGCAGCAAAACATACAGTACCGGAAGATGAGCTCGTCATGTGGGAAGGTACTCAAAATATGACTGGGGAAGAGCTGCTTCCTCAAAGTAGAGCTGACCTTAATGACGTGGATGGAGGAAAGCTTTCGGGACCTTCATTTGCTGAAGTTGCACAACTCAAAATGAAAAGAAACAGCTGCAAACATCCATTAATAATTGGAACATGGAATGTATGAAGTATGAATCTAGGAAAATTAGAAGTCATCAAAAATCAAATGGAACACATAAAGATTGATGTCCTAGGCATTAGTGAACTGAAATGGACTGGTATTGGCCATTTTGAATGAGACAATCATATGGTCTACTATGCCGCTAATGACAAACTGAAGAAGAATGGTGTCATAGTCGTCATCAAAAAGAGCATTTCAAGATCTATCCTGAAGTACAACGCTGATCAGTGGTAGGATAATAGACATACACCTACAAGGAAGACCAGTTAATACAACTATTATTCAAATTTACGCACCAACCACTAATGCCAAAGAAGAGGAAATGAAGATTTTTACCAACTTCTGCAGTCTGAAATTGATCAAACACGCAATTAAGATGCACTGATAATTACTGATGACTGGAATGTGAAAGATGGAAACAAAGACAGTTAGTTGGAAAATATGGCCCTGGTGATAGAAATGACTCCAGAAATCATATGATAGAATTTCACAAGACCAACGACTTATTCATTGCAAATATTTTTTTCAACATCAACAATGACTATACACATGGACCTCAACAGATGGAATACACAGAAATCAAATCGACTACATCTGTGGAAAGACACGATGGAGAAGCTCAATATCATCAGTAGGAACAAGGCCAGGGTCCGACTGCAGAACAGACCATCAATTGCTCATATGCAAGTTCAAGTCGAAACTGAAGAAGATTAAAACAAGCCCATGAGAGACCCTGACTATATCCCATCTGAATTTAGAGACCATCTCAAGAACAGACTTGATGCGCTGAACATTAATGACAGAACACCAAACAAGCTGTGGGATAACATAAAGGGCATCATACATAAAGAAACCAAAAGGTCATTAAAAAGACAGGAAAAAAAGAAAAGACCAAAATGGATGTCAGAAAAGACTCTGAAACTTGTTCTTGAACGTAGAGCAGCTAAAGCAAATGGAAGAAATGATGAAGTAAAAGAGCTTAACAGAAGATTTCAAAGGGTGGCTGGAGAAGACAAAGTAAAGTATTATAATGAAATTTACAAAGACCTGGAGTTAGAAAATCAAAAGGGAAGAACATGCTCGGCATTTCTCAAGCTGAAAGAACTGAAGAAATAATTCAAGCCTCAAGCTGCAATACTTAAGGATTCTATGGGCAAAATATTGAATAACGCAGGAAGAATCAAAAGAAGATGTTAGGAACACACAGAGTCACTGTGCCAAAAAGAACTGGCTGACGTTCAGTCATTTCAGGAGGTAGCATATGATCAAGAACCGATGGTACTGAAGGAAGAGGTCCAAGCTACACTGAAGACACTGGTGAAAAACAAGGCTCCAGGAATGGACAGAATACCAACTGAGATGTTTTACCAAACAGATGCAGCGCTGGAGGTGCTCACTTGTCTATGCCAAGAAATTTGGAGAACAGCTACATGGCCAACCCACTAAAAGAGTTCCATATTTGTGCCCATTCTAAAGAAAAGTGATCCAAACAGAATGCAGAAATTACTGAACAATATCATTAATATCACATGCAAGTAAAATTCTGCTGAAGATAATTCAAAAATGGTTTCAGCAGTACATCGACAGGCAGCTGCCAGAAATTCAAGCCAGATTCAGAAGAGGATGTGGAACGAGGGATATCTTTGCTGATGTTAGGTGCATCTTGGCTGAAAGCAGAGAACACCAAAAAGACGTTTACCTGTGTTTTACTGGCTATGCAAGGGCATTCAACTGTGTGGATCCTAACAAATCATGGATAACACTGCAAAGAATAGGAATTCCAGAACACTTAACTGTGCTCATATGGAACCTGTACATAGACCAAGAGCAGTCATTTGAACAGAACAAGGGGATACTGCATGGTTTAAAGTCAGGAAACGTGTGCATCAGGGTTGCATCCTTTCACCAAACTTACTCAAACTTTATGCTCAATATTTAATTTGAAAAGCTGGACTATACGAAGAAGAATGTGGCATCATGACCAGGGGAAGACTCATTAACAATCTGCAATATTCAGATGACCTAACTCTGCTTGTGGAAGGGAAGAGGACTTGAAGCACTTACTGATCAAAGACTATAGCCTTGAGAATGGATTACACCACAACATAAAGAAGACAAAAGTCCTCACAACTGGACCAATAAGCAACATGATAAACAGAAAAGACTGAAGTTGTCAAGGATTTCATTGCACTTGGATCCACGATCAATGCCCATGGAAGTAGCAGTCAAGAAATCGAATGATGTATTGCACTGGGCAAATCCTATGGGTCAGTTCTACTCTGTCCTATAGGGTTATGAGTTGGAATCGACTCCATGGCAACAGGTTTGATTTTTTTTTTTTGGTCTAACTGTAAGAGACCCAACAGAGGCTAATGCTTGAAGAACCCAATCACTATCATATAAAGTTCAACACTTGAAAACTATCAGCATGTTTCTCTCCCAACTCCCCGGCCAGTTTCCCTTCCTCTACCCTCAGAGAAACATCATACATACACCTTCACAGCACACTCAAAAAAAAGTATATTCCTACTTGCACTCAATCATCCACTCGGGGTTATACACCAACCCACAGTTATTAAGTCAAAATAATAAGCAAAAGCATTTTACAAATTCTTTGGTAAACAAGCAGCTAAAATAAATTCAATTAAACTTCTCAAACTTTCCATCCATAGGGTCCACACTTTCATTCTTAATTTGGTAAAACTAAAACACAGGCAGAAAAGGTATTCATGGGCCGGAAGAGTGGAGAAGTGGTGGAAAGCAAGGGACAGAAGCAATGCCAACACTGATGCTATGTTATTTATTAGCAATTCCACTGAATCAGTAGATATCACTCATCAGACATGGATAGTTGAAAATTTTAGAATTGGAGGACAGCAGAACAATCATATTTTGTCCACCCTTATTCTAAACAATTATCATAAGAATAATTATATGACCAATCATAATAGAAAAACATCCTAAAGCCTCCTCAGAAATATGTTTCCAAAAGACTAATAAAGAATAATTACCATACTCTGAGATTCAAACACGGTACTAATTAATAGAAGATCTGCTTCAATTTCAGGGATTATCGACACTAAAAATATATATAGCCTTTTATTTTCGCAACAGAAAATATCCTTTAGGTAATATTTTAAAAGCAATCACTATGTCAAATGTGATAAAGTATCTAAAGTGCATTTCTGCAAGGAAACATTCTGCTCTTTGCCTCCTGTGCACTGGAAGAGTTAACTTCACCTTTAGTATTACAAAAAAAAAGTGCCAAAGTTGTTTTTACTACCTAAATTTAAAGCACACATTCAGCATACTTGCAGTTTCTGAAATGTAATGAAGAGAAATTATTGGTGATTCTAATATACAAAGACCTTTTCTTAATGAGCCCTTCCTTCAAGATCTTTTAAAAAAAAAAAAAAAAACACGTAAGCTTTGGGCTGGCTTTCTGCGTATCCTTATTGATGCAACGAGCAAGTTTTGCCTCACTAGTGATGTAAACAGCTCCCGCCTATGACGGCTAAACTGAAACCATTACTGCCCAATTTCAGGAAGTGACTCCTTACCAATCACGTTGCCGCCAGAACCCTTTCGGTGAGCTCTTCCATTTGGTTTTTAATCATGTCAGAGTCCTAGTACTGCTCAGCAAAACTGGAATTGCGGAGGAGCCACGTCGAAACTATTTATTTTAAAGCAGCATCCTAAAACAGCAACATGCTAGCGGGTGCCTCGTATCGCTAGACCCCGACTTTAACATCAGACATAAAACTTGGCAGCGAACGAAACGAGCTCCTCACCCCGGGGCCGCGGGGTGCACGCATTTTGGTCGAAGGCGTCAGCTCCCACCCACGCGGAGCAGGGCGCGCGTCCCCGGTGTGGGTGTCTGCGGTGGGGAGAGCATCGATTGGAAATAGCCTTATTCTAGGAACACCCCACCTGCCAAAATACGATCCGAAGACGAGCGCACCCAGAAATGCGGCTCTGCTCACAAGATGGTTTTCCTCCCCTTGACGATTTTAAAGAACATATAATACACAAAAAGGCTGGTTTCTTACCTTCCTACTTGCTCCTCCAAGGGACACCTTGGGCCTGGTTTTGAAATCCCCTTCAAAACTAAACATCTTTACAGCTTATCCCATCTAGGAGGAGATCCTGACCCCTAAATACAGCCCGGGGTCGGCGGGGAGAAACGGAGAAGAGGCAAGGGCCGGCACCGCCGCCCGGCCGACACCCAGGAGGCGGCGGCAGCGGCCGCGAAAGGCGCAGGAGCCCGAGTCCGAGCCCACCCTCCCGCAGGGCTTCTACCCGCCCAGCCTCTGTCTCTGGGGTGGGGAGGGGGCGGCCGAGAAGAGTAGGAGGACGGGGACGGTGACACTGGAGGATGCGGCTCTTCCTCACCTCCCCCCTCATTCAAGTCTCCCCCACTGTTCGCCGCCGGGGCCAAGGGCACCCGGAAAGGGGTGTTGACTCCCGCACTTGCACTACCAAGCAGCCGCCTTGGGAGAGAAGATGGCCGCCGACTGCCGTTCCCGTTCGCGGCCCAGGGGCCCTGCGAGCGAGCGCGCCCCCGCCATCGATGACTCGGCGATCCTCCCGGCGCGCAGGCCGAGGAGAGGCTGCCGAGGCCGCGCCTCTGCCGGCGCCCCGCCCCGAGCATGCGCACTACTGCGAGTCGCGTCTGGATCCTGGGAAGTTTCCGAGATGACCTCGTGGGCGGTACTTTGCGCCTTTTGCGTGGTTCTGCGTAGGAGGTCCCGCGGTAATAGGTGGGAGGGAGAGCGAAGCTGTCATTGTCACTCCACTCTCTTGAGGTGCACATCCCATCCTTTGGGGTATATGACTTGTTTTTAACGAGCACGACGCTGTAAGAACTTGGAGCCTTCTCCGCCCTTCAAAACTGGGCTCCAGGGTGGGGAATGCATGTATGGGGGTCAGTGGCTCCTTGAGACCCTGGAATTGTATTCGGAATTTTGTGTGTGCATTTTTCTGAGAAGCGGGTTCATAGCTTTCAATATGATGCCAAACAATTAATTTGAGAGGAAAAAAATAAGCTTTATTAGCTATTTGGTGCCCTGTAGCGAGGAAGGAACCTGGTGGCGAAGTGGTTAAGCGTTCACTTGCTAACCAAGCGGTTGGCTGTTCGAATCCACCAGGCAGGCGCTCCTTGGAAACTGTCCTATAGGGTCACTAAGACTCGGAATCGACTCCATGGCCACGAATTAACCGGTAGAGAAGAAAAGGACACACAGAAGTGGAATAGTGAAAAGAGCATCCCTTAGAGCTGAATTTCGGTCCCAGTTCAGCCGTTTACCAATCATGGCACGACTGTGCTTTTAAATTCACTCATCTTTAAAATGAGGGCAGACGTTTGTGTGAATCAAATAATTCCAAATGTCCTTTAAAAAGAGAAATATGCTTTATCGATGAAAGGTATCTAATTTTTCCCCTTTCATCCAGTTGATGAATTAGACATAGCCCTGTTGTATCAAGCTTACATGAACTGATGCCATTAACCATATAAATGGTATAAAAATTCCACTTCGGACACTGAGCTTCTGTTAAGGGTGATGGTTGAGCAACATGATGTACGTGATTAATATCACTGAACTGTACATGTGAATATCGTTGAAATGTCAAAAAAAAAAAAAAAGTCCCATGCCCATGCTCACAAAGCAGATTTCCCATGTTCATATAACATTCTTGTCTTCTGTGAGGGAGTGCACTAGCCAGAGGGTGCCAGTGATATTTTCATTGCCTTCCACCCAAACTTGGACAATTCTTTTTTGTTTTTTTTATTTTATTGTTGTACTTTAAGTGAAGGTTTACAATTCAAGTTAGTCTCTCATACAAAAATTGAT
>NW_004443956.1:21754738-21789892 GCF_000243295.1 Trichechus manatus latirostris | reverse complement strand
GTGACAGCACACTCCTCCTTTCCACCCCTGATTTCCTGTGTCCATTCAACCAGCTCCTGACCCCCTCTGCCTTCGCACAAACTTGGACAATTCTTACAACAAAATTTTTCTGATCATCCCTGTGCAGAAGAGGATTAGGATTAGCATACCTGACTTTCAGTTCCCTTTGTGAGTGAAATATCTTAAGACTGCTTTGGCTCTGTGGCATCACAAAACCAGTGTACCCAACAAAACCATTGGGTGCATAAAAAAATGTACCCAGTGAAGACAAGCATTTCAGCCAACGTGGTTGCATCAGTTCCCTGCTGTTACACAGCAATAGGGCAGACCCTGAAGGACAGACTCTTAAAGTAGACCCATGTTCTCTACCTCCTGGTGTTCACACCGTTAAGTGATTTCTTCTTCTCAGTGTGGCTAGGAGCTGTGACTTGCTTTTAACCAATAGAGTACAACA
The DNA here is from genome assembly GCF_000243295.1 of Trichechus manatus latirostris. Classification (NCBI taxonomy): domain Eukaryota; kingdom Metazoa; phylum Chordata; class Mammalia; order Sirenia; family Trichechidae; genus Trichechus; species Trichechus manatus. Next base: position 21,789,438 of record NW_004443956.1, on the reverse strand, counting down.
AAGATGATGAGATGTACATAAATTACGTGCAGATGATTATGTTACATAAGAGCGTAGCCCCATCTTTCTGGAACGTCTTCTTTGTTAGCTTTAAGGAAACAAATCCGTGTGGCAAGGAACTGAAGGTGGCCTGTAGGAGCTGAGGGTGGCCACTGGCCAACAGCAGCAGAACACTGAAGCCTTCCATCCTACAACCACAAGGAACTGACTTCGGCCAACAACCTGATGAGCTTGTAAGCAGATCTTTCCCCGGTCAAGCCTCAGATAAAAACCACAGCCCCAGCCAACACCTTGATTACAGTCTTGTGAAACTCTGAATGCAGGATCCAACTAAGCCCTGCCTGGACTTCTGACTGGCAGAAACTGCAACACAATAAATGTGTGTTGTTTCAAGTTGCTCAAATTGTGGTAATTTGTTACATAACAATAGATAGCTAATACAATGGTTTAATGCAGAGTTTTTCAAATTATGAGCTGAGACCCAACATTAAGTTGTGAAATGCACTTAGTGGTTTTCAACTAGTATTCCAAAAAAAAAAAAATAGTAGAGGAGAAAATTTAAAAAAATATCAGTGCATCCCACACAGTAAAGATAAATGTTAGTTTTTATTTTTTGATTTCAATCATGTGTTTATGATATATACATACGTGTAAATCTGATACATATGTATGTGTATGATGTATATGTATATGAACTGAGTTGCATTGTAAAATGTGTTATAAGTCAGGATCAAAAATTTGAAAGGCACTCAATTCTTGCACAGTTTCCCAACTTACATAAGTATAAATATATATATATATATATATATATATAGCCACTCTGATATGTCAAGAAATTCTTGATTCATAAAAATGTCCAAATTATACCAATTTTGAAATTTTACTGGTTTTGTAAATAAAGCAATGACACACCATTTTCTTTTTACCTATCAGAGCAGCAAAGATTAAAACTACTGGTATTATCCAGTGTGTGACTTCCATAAGTGAGTCTGCTTTGAAGTCTCAGATTTCACTTCAAATAAACTATTTAAAGGTGTAGGTTAGGGAGTGAGAAGTAGGCAAGCCCATTCGACTCTCATACCACGCAAGCCCATTTGACTCTCATACCAACCTTCATTCACCAATGTCAGCTTTGTTGGTAATTAAGGTGTTGCTATGGATTGAATTGTGTCCCCCCAAAAGTTACAGTGAAGTCCTAACCCCTGTACCTGTGAATGTGACCCTAATATTTGGGAATAGGGGTTTCTTTTGTTATATTATTGAGGTCATACCAGAGTAGAGTGGGTCTTAAACCTAATCACTTCTGAGAGCTGTTTTATAAAAAGAGCAGAAGAGACACACAAACATTGGGAGACACCATGTGAAGACGAAAGCAGATGAATCTACAAACTCAGGAAAGCCAAGGACTGCAGGCAGCTACTAGAAGCTGGGAAGTCCTGGTGGTGCAGTGGTTAAGAGCTATAGCTGCTAACCAAAAGGTCAGCAGTTTGAAACCACCAGGCACTGCTTGGAAACCTTACGGGGCAGTTCTGTCCTGTAGGGTTGCTATGAGTCAGAATCGACTTGACAGCAATGGTTTTTTTTTGTTTTACTAGAAGAAGCTGAAAGAGATAAAGAAGGACCTTCTGCTAGAGCGAATGCCCTGAATTCAAACTTCCAGCCTCCAGAACTGTTCTCTGTTCTTTAAAGCCACCTCTTATGGTATTCTTCGTTACAGGATCCTTAGAAAACTAAGACAGGTGTTTTGGTCTCCAACTGCTGGGTCTTTTTAAAATTTTTTAATTGACTAAGAGCATGGGCAGGGAAAAACAAACAAACAAACAAACCCATTGCTGTTGAGTGGATTGTGACTCATGGCGACTTGATGTGCTATAGAGTAGAACTGCTCCATAGGATTCTCTTGGTTGTAATCTTTACAGAAGTAGATCACCAGACCTTTCTTCTGCAGTGCCACTGGCTGGGTTTGAACCACCAACCTTTAGGTTATCAGGTGAGCACAAACTGTTTGTACCACCCATGGACCTATGGGCAGGGAAGAGGGTGATGTATACTGGGCCTCCTCAAATCCCGGCCTGGCTGTCCTTCATTTGCTCTTAGTTTCCCTGTTCTTCTCATGGTGCAAACACCTCTATACTAACCTCAGTGTTCGCTCTGGGTGGCCCCGTTGTGTGAGCCTGCTATGCATTTGGAGTACCACTATAGAGTTAGTAATCTGTCCCCATGCTAGAGAAACACTGGCCACAGTGGACTATCAAAAGATCATTTATTTCTATCCAACATGATTCCTACTGACAGATTTTCAAGGATTTTGAAGGTTTTTTTTTTTAATTATAGAAAATTTCAAACATAATAAAACAGAATAGTATAGCCAATCTGTTAACCCCCACCCGGCTTCAATGATTATCAACTCATGGCCAGTCTTTGTCATTTATACCTCATCCACTGACCACCTTCATTATTTTAAAGCAAATCCCAGACATTATTTCATCTGTAAATATTCAGTATGTATCTCTAAAAAAAGTGGGATTCTTGGGAAAACATAATTATGATATCATTATCACACTACAAAAATTAACAGTAATTTTCAAGGATAATTTGACTATATAAGATTTCCAACTGTGTGCACTGACCTTAGAACTTATTGCCTGTAAAATATGGAGCCCTGGTGGTGCAGTGGTTAAGAGCTCAGCTGCTAACCAGAAGGTCGGCAGTTCAAATCCACCAGCTGCTCCTTGAAAACCCTACGGGGCAGTTCTACTCTGTCCTATAGGGTTGGTATGAGTAGGAATCGACTCTACGGCAGCAGGTTTTGTGTGTGTTTTTTAATGTAAGTCATTGTATACTTATCCTACTTTCCCTTTTAGATGGCATACACCCAAAGGGCAAGGATCTGCTTGGCTCACTTTTGTACCTACTGCAGTGCCATGTAACAGGTCCTTAAATATTTGTTGAATACAATAGATAATTATTGGAAGGCAGTGGAAAAAGGTAGGTCAAAATTCTATAGCTACTACACACCTATTAGAACAGCTAAAATTGTGACAATACTGAGTGCTAGCAAGGAGACAGACAGACTAGATCTTTCACAGGATGTTAGAAGGAATGTAAAATGGTACACTGTGGAAAATTGTTTGACAGTTCCTTAAAAAACTAAACATACACTTAACATATGACCTAGTGATTGTCCTCCTGGGCATTTTCCCACAGAATAATGAAAATTTATGTCCATACAAGAACCTATATACAAATGCTCACATGAACTTTATTTGTAATAAGGCAAATCTTCAAACAACCAAAATGTCCTTCCACAGATGAATGGTTAAACAAACTGTGGTACATCCATACCATGGAATACTGCTTACCAATAAAAAAGAACAAACTACTGATAACAACACTTTGCATGGCTCTCAAAGACATTATGCTGAGTTAAAAAAGCCAACCCCCAAATCATGCTGTATGGTTCCTTTTATGTAATGAATTACAAAATTATAGAGATGAAAACAGATTAGCGATTGCAAGGGGTTAGGGATGGTGAGCAAGTGGGGGATGGGTATGGTTATAAAAGGGTAGCAAGATAGAGATCTTCTTGGTGATGGAATGACTGTATCCTTTGATGGATTGCAGTGGTGGTTGCATGAGTTACATATGTGATAAAATAACAGAACTATGTACACACATTGTACCAAAGTCAGCTTCCTAGTTTGTATACTGTATTATAATTATCTAAGATATAACCACTGGGAGAAACTGGATGAATGGTATTGTCATGGATTGAATTATGTCCCCCAAAAGTATCTGTCAACTTGGCTGGGTCATGATTCCCAGTATTGTATGATTGTGTACCATTTTGTAATCTGATGCGATTTCCTTATGTGTCGTAAACCCTATCACTATGATGTAATAAGATGGATTAGCGGCAGTTATACTGATGAGGTCTACAAGATTAGGTTGTGTCTTAAGCCAATCTCTTTTGAGATATAAAAAAGAGAAGCGAGCAGAGACACATGAGGACTTCATACCACCAAGAAAGCAGTGCCAGGAACAGAGCGTGTCCTTTGGACCTGAGGTTCCTGCATTGAGATGCTCTCAGACCAAGGGAAGATTGATGACATGGACCTTTCTCCAGAGCTGACAGAGAGAGAAAGCCTTCCCCTGGAGCCGGCATCCTGAATTTGAACTGGTAGCCTACTAGACTGTGAGAGAATAAACTTCTCTTTGTTAAAGCCATCCACTTGTGGTATTTTTGTTAGAGCAGCACTAGATGACTTAGACAGAATTTGGTACCAGGAGTAGGGTGCTGCTGTAACAGATACCTAAAATGTGGAAGCAGTTTTGAAACTGAATGGATAGAGGAGCGGCAGCGGTAGAGGACTAGCAGCAGCAGAGAACCTGCAGCAGCAGAGAACCAGCAGCAGCAGAACCAGGAGACCAGTGCGAGACAGTGCTGGAGCTGACCCACGGAGCGAGAGAACCGAGTGCTTGTGCGCAGGAGGCTTTCTGGCAGAGTGGGGTGCCTCCAGGCACTTACCAGTGGAGCTACAGAGCTTTGGAACATTTGCCCCAGCAGGGCAGATGCAGGTGTGAGGCCTGAGGAACCAAGAGGCCAAGAAACCAGGAAGCAGAAGCTGAAGAGATAAGGGACACAAGAAGCCAAGCTGCCTCAGTCTCAAAAGGTATGCCCATGACCTCAGGGGTTTCAAAGGGTGGAGCCATGGCCTCAGGGGTTTCAAAGGGTGGAGCCATGGCCTCAGGGGTTTCAAAGGGTAGAGTTGCCACTCAGATGGACTAGGAGAGTGGTGCACCTAAAGCTGAGAGAGCAGAGTTGCTGTCCCAGTGGGCCTGGAAGGCGGAGCTGAAGCCCAGGGCCAAGGGGCCTCCACTCAGAATCCAGAGAGTGTGGCCAATACCTAGAGTCTAGAGGGCAAGGCTGTTGTGTGAATAGTCTCAGAGAGCAGAAGATTATTTTCAAAGCCTAGAGGGCTAATGTAATGTGTTCTCCTGACTTGCTTGGTGCCTGTTCTCCCCTCTTTTCCTCTAGTTTCTCCCATTTGTAATGGAAATGTCTAGCTTGTGCCTGTTCTGCCATTGTACCTTTGGAAGCAGATAACTTGTATTCTAGATTTCACAGATGAAGAGGAATTTTTGGATTTTGGACTTGGAGTTCATTTAAGACTTTTGTTATGATATGATGAAATGGATATGTTTTGCATGTTGCAAGGACATGAATTTTTGGGGGCCAAAGGGTGGAATGTCATGGATTGAATTGTGTCCGTACTATTTTTGTAACTTCGTGTCTATATCTCAAAATAATAAGTTTCTTAAATGCAGTCTACAATAATAATAATAAAAACCTTGAATGCCAAATACACACACACATACACATACATACGTGTGTGTGTGTGTGTGTGTGTGTGTGTGTGTGTCTTACAACTAAGTTTTCTAATGTTTGATAAAGCCCTGAATGTCTCTTTTAGGAAATGTGTACTCCTCTTAATTTCTGCTTTCCTTGTATTCCTTTTCACCAAACTGAATTCTAATATAAAATAAGCAATATGGCTTGTTTTGTTTTGTTTTTAGCAATATGTTTTTAAGCTATTGTTTTTGGAAGCTTATCTGAGGATTCTAACTGATAATCATAAATTGTTTTAGACATGCTTTTGCAGCTTGTAGGAGAGAAAAGTAGAGAGATTAAAAAATTGTCTCTTTCAAAAGGAAAGCCGTTTACTTGTTTTCCTCCTTCTTATAAACTTTCTTATCTTAGTTCACAGTTCAAACATATGGTTAAAATTAGTTGTATTTTTATTTATTGTTTAGAACAGTAATACATGTTAACTATAAAAAATTCAAACGATATCAACGTATGCACGGTAAAAAGTGAAACTTCATCTGCCCTACCTATCTTTGAGATGCTTTATCTAGCTAACTATCTTAATTCCCTTTCGTTGCTGTAATAAATTACCACAAAAGTAGTAACTTAGACAACACAAACTTATTGTCTTCCAGCTATGGAGATCAGAAGTCCGAAATGGGTCTCACTGGGCTAAAATCAAGCTGTCGGCAGGGCTGCCTTCCTTCTGGAGGCTCTAGGGGAGGCCTTGTCTCCCTGTCTTTTTCCAGCTTCTAGAGACCACCTAAGGAGCCATAGTGGTGCAACAGTTAAGTGCTTGGCTACTAACTGAAAGGCTGGTTGTTCAAACCCACCAAACAGCTCCACGGAAGAATGGCAATCTGCTCCCATAAAGATTACAGCCTAGAAAACCCTATGGGGCAGTTGTACTCTGTCAAATAGGGTCACTATGAGTTGGAATCAACTAGATGGCATCTAGCAACAGTAACAAGTAGAGACCACCTACAGTCCTTAACTCATGGCCCCGTATCAATCTGACCTCTGTTTCCATCATCACATCTCCTTCTCTGACTCTGACATTCCTGTCTCCCTCTTATAAGGACCCTTGTGATTACACTGGGCCTGCCCACATAACCCAGGATAATCTCCCATCTCAAAACCCTTAACTTAATCACATCTGCAAAATCCCTTTGCAGAGTAAGGTAACATATTCACAGGATCCAGGTATTAAGATGTGGACCTCTTTGGGGAACCATTATTCTACCTGCCGCACTGTATATCTAGAAGTTTTCTGTTTTAAATAGAATCATACTCCCGCTGTTCCCACACGCAGCTTTCTTTTTTCATGTACACGTATGCCATAGAAATTCTTCCATGAGTACTTAGAAATCTACTGCATTAATTTTAGCCACTGTTTATAATTCCATTGTATGAATGTCTCATAATTTATTATTTCATCATTTCTCTATTATTTGACATCTAGATTGACGTCTTTTTTTTTTTCTTTTTTTTTATTGCTATTACAGATTCTGCTGCAGGAACATTCTTACATTCTTGTATATACATAGGAGTTGTTTCTGCAGGATAGACACCAAAACATGGAATGGCTGAATTGAAGGGTATGTATGCTTAAATTTTTTATTCCAACCAAAAAAAAAAAAAAAAACAACCAGCCAGTTGTCACTGACTTGATTCCAGCTCATGGTGATCCCGTGTGTGCAGAGTAGAACTGCAGTCTATAGGATTTTCAATGGCTATGACCTTTTGGAAATAGATCACCAGGCCTTTCTTCCAAGGTGCCTCTGGGTGGATTCAAACCACCAACCTGTAGGTTAGTAGCCAAGCATTTAACCATTTGTGGAGCCCAGGGACTCCTTATATTTCTGATAAGTGCTATTAATTGCTAGGAGCCCTGGTGGCCTAGTGGTTAAAGCGCTTGGGTGATAACGCAGAAAGGTCAGTGGTTTGAACCCACCAGCTGCTGCATGGGAGAAAGATATGACAGTCTGCTTCCGTAAAGTTTTACAGCCTTAGAAACCCTATGGGGCAGTTCTACTGTATCCTATTGGCCACTATGCGTTGGAATCGACTTGACGGCAGTGGGTTTTACTAGTAATTGCTACCCCCAAGGGGTATACCCACCTCCATTTTAGGTATCATCCTGGTATCACTGGTGAGCAATGTAGGTTTTGACCCCAGAAGCACATTGATAAAATTAACTCTGGGGCCACTATGTACCCCAGCCTGAAAATTCACTTCTTCCTTTATTTCCCATCTGTCTGATGGTGCAGTGGTTAGGTGCTTGGCTGCTAACCAAAAGGTTAGCAGTTCAAACCCACCAGCTGCTCTGCAGGAGAAAGATGTGGTGGTCTGCTTCCATAAAGATTTACAGCCTTAGAAACCCTATGAAACAGTTCTTCTCTGTCCTGTAGGATCACTGTGAGTCGGAATCGACTTGATGGCATGGGTTGTTTGGTTTTGGCTTAGTTATCTAGCACTGCTATAACAGAACTACCACAGGTGGGTGGCTTTAACCAACAGAAATTTATTTTCTTACAGTTTAGGAGGCTAGAAGTCTGAATTCAGGGTGCCAGCTCTAGGGGAAGCCTTCCTCTCTCTGTCGCCTCTGGAGGAAGGTCCTTGTCTCTTCTGAGCTTCTGCTCCTGGGCGATCTTTATGTGGCTTGGCATGTGTCTTCTCCCATCTTTCTTCCTTAATCTGCTCCTTTTATATCTTGTAAGAGATTGATTCAAGACATACTCTACACCAAATGGGATTATAACCACAGGCATAGGAGTTAGGATTTACAACACATATTTTGCGGGGACACATCCCAAATTGTGTTCAGCCACATTGCTCAACATAGCTCATCAGACATTCTACAGTGATTAAGTGATCACATTAAGATTCTCCAATAATAAAATACAAAAGGCATTCCAATAATAAAACTATCAAGAAGGACAAAGCAAAATATGTCTCAAAAGTGAAGATGGTAGTTACTGATCAGAGAAGGCCACCAAGGGAGCTTCTAAGGTACTGACAACATTGTGTTTCAACCTGGGTGGCCTTTCCCTGGGTGTTGGCTTTAGTATTATGCTTTAAATTCAGATATATGTTCAATACATTTTGTGTGTGCATAATAATTTCCATGATAAAAAAAAATTTTTTTAAGAAAACTTCAACAGTGGACTTGTGCATACCAATGATCGTGAAGATGGTGCAGGACCAGGCAATGTTTTGTTCCGTTTTACATGAGGTTGCCCTAAATAAGATGCTAGAAATTTGAATATACACTACTGTTTTATTTTCATATTCCCAGGGGAAGTTAAAGTGCAAAAATGAAATCACTGAAGCATAGATTTCCATGGAAACACAAATCTTTTTTCTCTACAAGACTGTTTTTAAGCATCTTCTGGCATCTTTGAAGTACCATTCACGTGGAAAGAATTTTCAAGTTTTTCACCCAGTTGCCATCAAGTCAGCTGTGACTCATGGTAACCCCATGTGCATCAGAGTGGAACTGTGCTCCACAGGTTCTCAATGGCTGGTTTTTCAGAAGTAGACGTGGTGCAAATGTTTAACACGCTCAGCTGCTACTGAAAGGTTTGCAGTTCGAGTCCACGCAGAGGTACCTCAGAAGAAAGTCCTGGTGATCAACATCCAAAAAATCAGCCACTGAAAACCCTGTGGAGCACAGTTCTACTCTGGCACGCACGGGGTTGCCATGAGTCAGAACAGGCTCCACAGCATCCGGTTTCTGTCAGTCTGTACTCGATCACCCATTATTCTCCAGCAGATGAAGGCCTCATTTTCACAGATGCAGCTGCGGAGTTTTCCCAAGACAGTGGCCATCAGTGTTCTTCCCTGAAAGCCCCAGAGCACAGCTGATGGATGAGCAGGCCTCCCAGGCCAGCCTCTTCCAATTAACCCAGACAGGTCCCTGCCCTCTGACTCAGCTTCCTTAACTGTGAGACGAGGGGCAACACTGGATTCGGTTCTCAAACCTTTGTGTGCATTATAATTTCCTGAGGGCTGGTTCAGCAGCATGCTGGGCCTGGCCACAGGGCTTCCGATCCAAGAGGTCCGTGGGAGACCCTGGGAATTTGTACATTTGGTGAGCCTCCAGGTGCCCAAGGACCACTCTTCGAGAACCAGGGACTTGAACTACAGTGCCTGCGAACCCACCTGGCTGATCATCAGAACCACCTGGGCAACTTTGAAAATTCAGATGCCCTGGACCAGACCTACTGAACCCGAACCGTTTGAGTGGCCTGGGAATCTGCATATCTAAAAAACTTCCAAGTGACTCCTGGGATGGACCAAGTTTTGGACCCACAGAGCTAGATAATCTCCACAGGCCCTTTCATGCTTGATGTTATAGGTTCACAAGAAGCACCCAGCTGCGTGACTCACAATAGCCAAAAGGTGGAGAAAACCCAAGTGTCCATGGACTGATGATGGATAAACAAATGTGGTCCATCCATACCATGGAATACTACTCAGCCATAAAGATAAATGAAGTCCTGATGAACATCACAACGTGGATGAACCTTGGCAACATGGTGTAGAGTGAGAAATAAGCCAGACACCAAGAAACAAACATTGTATGACCCCATTTATATGAAATATCCAGAATAGGCAAGTATATTGAAATAGAAAGTAGATTAGAGGTTACCAGGTGCTGGGGGTAGTGGGAAAAAAAAATCACTTCGCAAGATTAAAGTCCAAAAGAATTAAAATGTAAAATCAAATTATGTGAACTGAAGTTCAAAGAAGTTAAAGTCCAGCATTCATTCCTCCAATGCCATATCTGAAGACTCCATCAGAGCTGTTCTCAAGGCCTGAGTAGAGTTGGGGTTCCTTGAGCAACTATGTCTCAACAGAATGAGTATGGTTCCTTCAGGACCTGAGAAGTGGGATTAGTTCAAAGCCAAATTGCTCATGAGCCACACTTTTATAGCAGCTAAAGAGCTAGTAGTACACATAAGATTTTTATAACATTGATCCCACAACACTCACCAAAATAAGAAAACAAGACAATGAATGCTCCCAGCACCTAGCAAAATCCTAACCAAAATTATGTTCCCTGAACCAGGACTTAGTATTGTCAAAGACTACCGCAGGACTCAGTGGTGTTTAAGAGGAGGTTGAATAAGGTTTTAGGTTCACCAAATGCTAACCGTCTATGTCAGTCATCCAGAATCCATGACGTGCTCTTAATTCAACAGTGAGACAGAACCTACCCAGAGTTCAGTTATAGCACTGTGTATACCATACCCAGAGGGATGGAGACTTTTACCTGTGCAAACTATGCCCTCCTTCAGAAAGTGGTTATTTGAGACAGTTCAGCCTTCCTGCAAGTCTTGTAAATTTGCAGTGGTGGCAGGCTCACTAACCAGGCCTTGAGTTGCCTTTCTCTCCCATCCAAACTTTTCAGAACCTATTATTTCCATGTCCCCTATGAATCCTCTGGCTCTGCCACCCGGTGCTAACAGAGTGCGAGTCCTGTCCTGTGAAACCAGTTCCACAGTACCTTGTGAACAGACAACTTCAAGCCTGCACCATAATGGTCACTGGCCCTGCTTTTTGCTAGAGAATTGCAGAGGCCTACGGAAGTGTCTCTTAGGGAAATTTCTCCTCATCCTACATTGGATTCAGCTGAGGTTCCTGAATTGGCACTACTGTGTATCACCAGGAACCCTGACCGCTGCCTCTGCTCCTCAATTCACTGTCTTTCCTCAGCTTCACATGTTCTAAGCCTTCAGCTGGTTTTTTTTCATGAGAGGTCAAGGCTCTGCCATTGACCATTTGGCTAAGATGCTCTCTCAGGTCTCATTTGCTGAAGTCCATGGCCCACACCTTTACTGAGGTTCTCACCTGCTTAAGCCCAGGAGACTACAAGTACAAATGCCATTTGCCAGGGCAAAGCTACCATAAGCTGCAGTCACCCAGGGCAGAATCTCGTGTGGCCTAAGACTTAAATCTTCTTTCCTGGGCTGTAGCAATAAACAGCAGCTGCACAGCTAAGGAAGCAGCTATGTTGAACATTATAAGCTACTGCCAAACCTCACACATAACAAACACACGGGGCTTGTGCATAGGATAGTGCCCCCAGAGCCTCAAGTCACTTCACCAAGTCTCACTCTGTAGGCATTAAATTTTCCTTGAATGTCTACATCTCCTGTTCCCAACCCTTGGAAATGAATTTAGGGTAGAAAGCAGGAAAGCAGACAGAACGTTCCGGAGAGAGCAGTGCTGGAAAAGCAATGTCCTGGAGATAGGGCAAGAATGCAGGTAGAGGCTCTAACTCTGAACAGAAGAAAGACAGCTATGTCTCAGATTAGAGAAGATGCTGTTGTTGTTAGTTGCCATCAGGTCAGCTCTGACTCGTGGCAACCCCACGTACAAGAAAACAAAACATTTCCTGGTCCTTCGCCATCTTCATGATCATTGGTATGCTCAAGTATGCTGTTACAGCCGCCGTGTATTTTGAGTGTCTTCGAACCTAGGGAGCTCATCTTCCAGCACTATATCAGACAATATTCTGTTGTAATCCATAGGGTTTTCGTTGGCTGATTTTCAGAAGTAGACCACCAGGCCTTTCTTCCTCATCTGTCTTAGCTTGGAAGCTCCACTGAGACCTGTCCACTATGGGTGACCCTGCTGGCATAGCTTCCAGCATCATTGCAACATGCAAGCCACCACAGTATGACAAACTGACAGACAAACAGTGGGAAGAAAAGGTGAGGGGGGCCTAATAGCCTCATGTTGTATGAGAGGTAGGAGGAGAGGCCATCTGCAGAGAAAAGCTAAACAAAGCTCCTTATTTCATGAGTCTAGGCTTTGCACTCAGCGTCTATATTCTCTTCTTTATCATAAAGCTCCTTAACGTTAAGGACTATGATTTTTTTGCTAAAAACTAAACTGTGTCCAATACAAAATGTCAAATACCCTTATAATTTTATAGTTACACTGTCTAGATGGCCATGTTATTCTTTAATATAACCTTATTCATACTGTCAATTGCAGGTTAAGCAACGTTCATAAATATCCGTCCACGTGTTTAACTTTCAGAGGTAGTTTAAGCTTGCAGTGTTGTCAAGGCGGCCTAGTAGTAAAGCAGTGCTCAGAAGCAGGAGACTCAGTTCTAACCTTCCTCTGACTCTTCCTGACTATGTGACTTTCGTTAAGTCATTTAACTTCATAAACTTCACCTGCCAGGTGGGCAAAATGCCTTCCTGGGCTGAAGGCACAGGCCTGGCCCAGATGTGCTCTTGAGCTCTGTATTGTGGTTATACAAATATTGAACAAACCTGGTCATTTTAGACTATTGTTATTATCACTAAACATCTGCTCTCTTAAAGGACAGTTTGCTAAATTCATAGGTGGGAAAAAAAAGTTTAACAATAAACAATATCAAAAGACCAAGTATTGACAATATGCTGTTAACATTCTACTTATGCTATTTTTATGCATTATCATCATCATCATCATTTTAATCATTTTAAAAGGTTAGACAATTAAGAGTATTTTTGGCAGCCATTCAGTGTGTGGGAAGCAGGAGGCCAAATTGCAAATGTTCCACATTGTTTTAGACAGCTATTACCTACCAGAATAGTCAAGGAGATTTCCTCCTAGCGAAGCTGAGCAGAAGTATTAAATCTCAAAGTGTTCTCTGTTTTGGAAAGATATATTTACACTTCTGTTCAAAGTCACCTAAAAATAATTAAGTGCTGGAGTATATAAACACATCAGGGAAAAATAAAACTGCTATTTATTGAACTCATCACTCATCTGTCAGTTTGTCGTGCTGTGGTGGCTTGCGTGTTGCTGTAATGCTGGAAGTTATCACCAGTATTTCAAATACCAGCAGAGTCACCCATGGTGGACAGGTTGCGTCGGAACTTCCAGACATACAAACTAGGAAGAAGGACCTGATGATCTACTTCTGAAAAGAATTGGCCAGTAAAAACCTTATGCATAGCAGAAGAACATTGTCTGATATAGTGCTGGAAGATGAGCCCCTCAGGTTGGAAGGCACTCAAAATATGACTGGGGAAGAGCCTCTTAAAAATTGAGTTGACCATAATGACATGGATGGAGTCAAGCTTTCGAGACTTTCATTTGCGATGTGGTGCGACTCAAAATGAAAAGAAACAGCTGAAAATATCCATTAATAATTGGAACGTGGAATACCAATTGAGATGTTTCAACAAACGAATGCAGCCCTGGAAGTGCTCACTCATCTATGCCAAGACTTGGAAGACAGCTATCTGGCCAACCAACTGGAAGAGATCCATGTTTGTGCCCATTCCAAAGAAAGGTGATCCAACAGAATGTGGAAATTATTGAACAATATCATTAGTATCACATGCAAGTAAAATTTTGCTGAAGATAATCCAAAAATGGTTGCAGCAGTACATTGACAGGGAGTTGCCAGAAATTCAAGCCAGATTCAGAAGAGGACGTGGAATGAAGGATAGCATTGTTGATGTCAGATGGATCTTGGCTGAAGGCAGAGAATACCAGAAAGATGTTTACCTGTTTTATTGACTATGCAAAGGTATTCATCTGTGTGGATCATAACAAACTATGGATAACATTGTGAAGAATGGGAATTTCAGAACAGTTACTTGTGCTCATGAGGAGCCTGTACATAGAACAACAGGCAGTCGATTCAAACAGAACAAGGTGATACTGAGTGTTTAAAATCAGAAATGGTGTGTGTCAGAGTTACATCCTTTCACCGTACTTATTCAGTCTGTATGCTGAGCAAATAATCCGAGAAGCCAGACTGTATGAAGTCAAGAAATCAAATAACATATTGCATTGAGCAAATCTGCTGCAAAAGACCTCTTAAAAGTGTTAAAAAGCAAAGATGTCACCTTGAGGACTAAGGTGTGCCTGATCCAAGCCATGGTGTTTTCATTCGTCTCATGTGCATGTGAAAGCTGGACATTGAATAGAGAAGATGGAAGAAGAATTGACGCCTTTGAATTATGGTGTTGGCAAAAGAATACTGAATATACCATGGACTGCCAGAAGAACAAACAAATCTGTCTTGGAAGAAGTACAGCCAAAATGCTTCTTAGAAGCGAGAATGGTGAGACTTCATCTCATGTACTTTGGACATGTTATCAGGTGGGACCAGTCCCTGGAGGGAGAAGGACATCATGCTTGATATAGGGTAAGAGAAAAAGAGGAAGACCCTCAATGAGATAGATTGACACAGTGGCTGCAACAATGGGCTCAAACATAGCAATGATGTGAGGATGACGCAGGACCAGGCAGTGTTTTGTTCTGTTGTACATAGGGTTACTATGAACCGGAATCACCTTGACGGCACCTAACAACAACATTTATTGAACATTTGCTATGTATCGGGGCTGACACTATGTGCCTTACAGGCTTACTTACTTCTCACAGCAATCCTGTTGTTGTTGTTGGTTGCTGTCAAATCGATTCCAGCTCATGGAGACTCCATGTGTGCAGAGTAGAACTGCTCCATAGGGTTTTCAAGGCTGTGCCCTTCAGAAGCAGATCTCCAGGCCTGTCTTCGGAGGCACGTCTTGGTAGATTCAAACCACCAGTCTTTCAGCTAGTAGTCACGCATCATAACCATTTGCACCACCCAGGGGTAGCAATCCTGTCAAGTAAATATTATCTGCATTTCATAGGTGCAGAACTTGAAGCTTAGAAAGAAGGTTAAAGAGCAAATTTTACAGCTAGTGAGTGGCCCAGCTAGGATTCCAGTCCAGGTTTGTGTGTCTCCTAAGCCTAGTATTTCCCCCTAAGGTACATTGCTTCATAATCCACAGGCAGCCAGGGTCTAATTTCTGGCAACAAATCTTTGTATAGCTGCAAAGATATCCATAAAGCTTTTTTTGTTTACTGTGGGAAAAAATGCTGTAAAATAAGCCGATGTTGCAAAGACAATATTGTAAAGAGCACTCCACTTAAGTACTTTTCAGTAGTTAAACATCAAGGCAGCCTATGTTGCCAAAGAACAAAGACATTTTATTTAAAATTACGCTGGCACGAGACCATCATACTATCCTTAACATTTTCATTAAATTGAGATACAGATACAGTTAGAGCAGTAAGTCTCTTCTGTGACACGGAGTTTTTATTTAAGAGCCCAGGCCAGAGGCAGCAATGAGCTGAGAAGAATCATAGCTGTGAAATGCAGACACCTGAGAGGCCTCATTCGGTGTGTTAACTTGCGCCCCGCCCCGTGGTGGTAGGATTGTGACTAACCGGATCTAAGCAGACGAGGCCTCAGACGGGCCCTCACTGAATATAGGGCAACAGTGTATAGAGAGTGTTTGTGAGGGGTAAAGAGAGCTAGACGTGGCATCACAGAAGCTGGGTTCACATCTTAGATACCAGCTGTGTGAGCAAGACATTTCACCTCTGACATCTGTTCCCTTATGCGTAACTCAGGGATAATTGTTGTTAGTTGCCGTCAAGTCTCACAGCAACCTTACGTACAACAAAACAAAATGTTGCCCAGTCCTGTGACAATAGCTGACATGTTCAAGTCCATCGTATGGCCATTGTGCCAATCCATCTCACCAAAGGTCTCCCTCAGCCTTGCTGGCCCTTTTCTTCACCAAACATGATGTCATCCTCCAGCAATTGATCTCTCCTGATGACATGTCCAAAGTGAGTGAGTAGGACAATATTCTGTTTGATCCATTGGGTATTCATTGCCAATTTTCAGAAGTAGACCTCCAGGCCTTTCTTCCTACTCTGTCTTAATCTGGAAGCTCTGCTGAAACCTGTCTACCATGAGTGACCCTGCTGGTATTTGAGATACTGGTGGCATGCCTTCCGGCATCACAGCAGCACACAAGTCACCAAAGTATGACAAACTGACAGACAGATGGTGGAGTGATAACACCTGTCATTGAATTAGAAAATCTGTTTAAAAATGTCTAGCTTAGTGCTTAACACATTATACCCACTGCTGTCGAGTTGATTCCGACTCATAGCAACCCATAGGACAGAGTAGAGTTGTCCCATAGGGTTTCCAAGGCCGTAATCTTTATGGAAGCAGACTGCCACATCATTCTCCCATTATAAAAAAACCTTTTACCTTTGCCTCAATTCCAACTCATAGCAACCCTATAGACAGAGTAGAACTGCTAGCACAACAGGGTTTCTACGGAGCGGCTGGTGGATTCAAATTACCAATCTTTTGGTTAGCAGCCAAGCTCTTAATCACTGCGCCATCAGGTACTGTTAAATGTTAGATAATTAAATCTTGTGGTCATTGAAAATATGTCCGCGAATTCTTTGACACTGCCTCCAAAAGGTGGAGCCTAATCTCCCACCCCTTGAGTATGGATTAGATCTACGGGTTCATTTCAGTTGAATACAAAAATGTGGAAATGACGATGTGCAACTTCGGGTCATAATACGCACTGCAGCTTCCTGCTTGCTTTGTCTCTCAGATCACTCACTCTGGGGAAGGCCAAATACCATGTCATGAGGATACTCCAGCAGCCCTGTGGAAAGGCCCATATGATGAGGAACTGAGGCTGCTTGCTAACAACCGAGTAAGCCTGAAAGTAGACGTTCCAGCCCCAGTCAAGCCTTCAGATGACTGCAACCTCATCAGAGACACCACCTAGTGAAGCCACTCCCAAATTCCTAACCCACAGAAACTATAAGATAATAAATGTCCATTGTTTTAAGTCACTAAGTGTTGGGGGCAATTTGTTATGCAGCAATAGATAACTAATACAAATCTGAATTGGTAAGGTGTTTATAAGGCTTGAGTCATTGGCCTGACATCAGGAAAAGCTCTCCGGCTGGGTCCTGGCAGTGCCACGTACAATGCTCAAGCCTGGATATACAAGTTTCCAGAGAAATTTCCAGAACCAAGCCAGGCAAAGGTGCTGGAGGGGTCTGAACAGTGTGTGTCTGTGCTGTGCTCTGCTGTCAAGATGTCCACCTGGTTTGGAGTGGCCAGCAACTGAGAAGGGAATTGAGGTGCTTGCAGAGTCTTCCCATTCAGGGGTTCTGAATGAGATGAAAATAGGCCTCCAAACCTGTGTCTGTACCGCAGCTTCCTGGAAGCCATCTTGGATGTTGAAGGACTGAAGCTTTTTCTTTTATGAAAGGGATTGCTAATTGTTGTTCAAAAGCCTGCTGTGTTCCATTCACCCGTAATCCCATCGGCCATTATATTAATTTCCTGGGGCTGCTATAACAAAGTACCACAAACCGGTGGCTTAAAACAACAGAAATTTATTGTCTCACAGGGCTGGAAGCTAGAAGTCTGAAATCGAGGTGATGACAAAGTTGATTCCTCCTGAGGACTTAGAGGGAGGATTGGTTCTATACTCTCTTCTAGCTTCTGGTAATGGCCAGCAATCTTTGGCGTCTGGCTCGTAGATGCATCACTTGATCTCTGCCCCCGTCTTCACAAGGCATTCGCCCTGTGTGTCTGTGTCTCTTTTCCTGTTGCGTTAGGACCGCCCTCCTCCAATGTGGCCTCATGTTAACTAATTACTTCTGTAAAGACCCTATTTCCAAATAAGGTCACATTCACAGGTACTGGGGGTTAGGACTTAAATATATTTTGGAGGGACACAAATCAACCCATAACAGTCATAAATGGAATCTGATCAAAGAATGATGATGGGTCAATGGAAATTCATCTGTCACATCAAAAAACAACCCAAGGTTTCCAAACCCAACTGGAAGTGGGTAAGTAAATCATCTTTACATAGGAAGTGTGGCAGGATTATTATGAACACATGGTTTTCACTGAACCTCAAAGTTAGCAAAGTAACGAAAAAACAAACCATTGCTGACAAGTCAATTCTGACTCATAGCGACCATGTAGGAAAGAGTAGAACTGCCTCATAGGGTTTCCAAGGCCATAACCTTCATGGAAGCAGATTGCCGCATCTTTCTCCCACAGAGCAGCTGGTGGGTTTGAACCTCCAACCTTTCAGTTTAGCAGTCAAGTGCCTCACCATTAACGCCACCAGGGAACCTTCCTTGCCAACACAAGGACCACAAATTTCACCTTAAAATTATCACCCACTCTCAATCAGTTTTCGTATAAAAATCTTAAATTTCGCTT
The DNA here is from genome assembly GCF_000243295.1 of Trichechus manatus latirostris. NCBI lineage: Eukaryota > Metazoa > Chordata > Mammalia > Sirenia > Trichechidae > Trichechus > Trichechus manatus. The sequence goes on along the minus strand of NW_004443956.1, from coordinate 21,770,992 downwards.
AAAGCCTCAACCATTTCTTACAAAATATACCGTCCTCTTCTCTTTCCTTTCTGTGTTCCGTAATACTTTTTATCCTCAGAACTGTTTTGAATCAACATAGGATCACAAGCCTCTTGACAGAGAAGATGTAGTTGTCAGGCTAGGCTATGTCATACCCGGATACAAACGACTCTAAAATCACAATGACTTGAAGCAACTAAGGCTTACTTTTTGCTAGCACAAAGTCAGCTGTGAGTCTGGGCAACTCGCCAGGACAGCTGTCCACCATGTGGCTTCTCGTGGCTCTGTCATCTCAACACAAGCCCCCTTCCATAATCTCCAAAGCAGGAAAGAGAACTCTGAAGGTCTCACAGGGGCAGCTGAATGCTTTGGCCTCATAGTAGCTCATGGTACTTCCCTTCTGATCCTGTTGGCCAGAACAAGCCTTATAGTCACCTGTCTGACCTACCTGCCAGTAGGCAAAGAAGTGTGATTATCCTGAGGACTGGAAGAAGAGGAGGAACAGGTGAGAACTAAAGACTCTATTACAGAGAATTATCCATTAATTCAGTAAATACTTACTGAGTATCTACTGGTTGCTGTGAGTTGGAATTGTCTTGACAGCAATGGGTTTGGTTTTGGCTTATTGAGTCATAAGCTGGAGATAAACAGTGACTAAAACAAAGTCTCTTCCTTCACAAAGCTTATATTTTAGTTGCCTATCTTCTCCCTTTAAAAAAAAAATTTTTTTTTTTAATCTTCTTTGAGCAGCTGACCCTATCTGCATAACCTCATACTCTGGAAATGTTGACTGGCTGATTATCGAATTAATGAAGCAAATATGATAGAAACTCCTTCTCAGCTAGTAAATAATAAGGGATTCCATCAGAGGTTCTCCCTGTCGAGTGCCAGGTCATTAGAAACTAATCGGAAAGCAAGGAGAGGGATTGACTTTTAAAAACTTATAATGAAATGTTTCAGGCATACAAAAAGATAAAAAGGATAAAACATCAAGTTCCAAGGTATTCATCACCCAATTTAAAAATGAAACATTACTCTTTTTAACTGCATCTGCTTCTGATAAACACCAGAAATGGGGCAACCTCCTCCCCATTTCTGGTGTTTATCATTCCTGTGCATTAGAAAGCATTAGGAAAAATAGTCACCACCTTGTTTTGAAGGATCCCTTTTACCAATTTGGTTTTGAATACTGAGTTAAAACAACCATTTACATTTTGATATAGTTTTACAGCTTATGGAAACCTGGTGGCGCAGCAGTTGAGAGCTTGGCTGCTAACCAAAAAGTCAGCAGTTCAAATCCACCAGCTGCTCCTTGGAAACCTTAGGAGACAGTTCTATTCTGTTCTATAGGGTTGCTATGAGTCGGAATCGACTCAACAGCAAAGGGTTTTTTTTTACAGCTTACAAAATACTTTCACTTATATTTTCTCATTTAATCTCTACAACAATGTATGAAGTTGTTATTATTAAACCTGTTTTACAGTAAGAAAATTAAGCAATATTAAGTAAGAACAATTTTTTCCTATCCTGACCATTCTGTCATACAATTTACTTCTCATTCTCACCTCAGTTCTGTGATCTTCTCATCCTCCCATTCTTTAAATGCTCAAATCTGCTTGTATATTAATTTCACCTTTGGGCCCATACAGCTCATTAGAACGTACTGTAACAACAAACGGGGCTTTTTTTTTTTCTAGTAACAAAGATTTTGTTACTATGTATAAGACATTCATCAATTACCTCTTGCAAACACATACACATATGCACATACACAAAGACATATATGTTTCATATATATATATATATATACATACATATGAAGAAAGAGAGAGAGATAATGGGTTGGGATTACTTTAACTTTCTAAAGTTATCTGAAATAATTCCAAACTTACAGAAAAATAAGAGGCATAATACAAGAACTCCTATATACCATTCATCCAGATTCACCAATTGTTGACATTTCATCATTCTCTAACTATAATTATTTTTTGAACCATTTGAGAGTAAGTTGCAGATATTTTGCCCCTTTACAATTAAGTAATGTCCTAAGAACAAGGACATTCTCTTACAAAACTACAGTTCAATGTTCAAAATCGGGAAATTTTACATCAGTCCATATTTATCTCATCTACAGTCCATATTCAATTTTTGCCAATTGTCCTAATAATGTTCTTTATAGCAATATTTCTCCCTAGCTCAGAATCCAGTTGAGGATCAAACATCACATTTAGCTGTTGTATATCTTACATCTCACTTAATCAGAATGGGTTGTTTTAAGAAGACTGATAAAATAGCTGGCATATAGTAAAGTATCCCTTCAAAAAATGCTGTGTATGTGTTTTTGTTTGGTTTTCGCCTGCCTCATCTTATCCTCTATCCTTTTCCCTGTCTTGTTGTCTCACAGAATTAAAAGATGTGCCAAATGTTGAGCACACTTTTCCTCTTAAAATATTTTCCAGGTCTAGAATTTAGAAAAATGAGTCGGAATGGACTCAACGGCAACAGGTTAGAATTTAAAATCTTTATAACTTCATAGCTGGTGTCCTCTTGGATTTTCCAGCGCAAGATGGAAAAGAAGCTAGGCTCATGTGAATGCCTCTCCCTGAAGGAAGGATGTCCTTCTTCCTTCCCCATCTCACAGAGATTTGGAGAAACATGTCAGAGAACCATGAAAAAGAATTAACAGTGCTCAGCTGTGGCTTCATATTTCATAGGAGAAAGCATCCCAGAAACCTCATTAAAACCTGACCCCTCCCTTTTCACCTGACCCACAACTTACATAGGAGCCCTGGTGGCACAGTGGTTAAGCGCTCGACTGTTAACTGAAAGGTTACAGTTTGAACCCACCAACTGCTCCCCAGGAGAAAGATGTGATAATCTGCTTCTGTAAAGATTACACTTTGGAAACCCAATGGGGCAGTTCTACTCTGTCCTATAGGGTCGCTATGAGTCAGAATTGACTCAAAGGCAGTTGGTTTGGTTTTTTGGTTTAGCAATCATATTCTTTGCACAGAGACATAAAGGGTTAAACATTTTTGCTCCTGCTGTTTGTTTTATTTAGGATGTCCTCCCTACCCACCTTTCTTCCTGCTTAAATCTGACCCACCCATCTCAAAAGCTGTTGTTAGTTACCATCCGATGAGTCGAGTTGATTTGATGATGAGTCGAGTTGATTCCATTCCAACTCATGGCAACCCCATGTGTGCAGAGTAGATCTGTCCCATTGGATTTTCAAGGCTGTGACCTTTTGGAAGCAGTTTGATAGGCCTGTCTTCCAACACACCTCTGGGTGGGTTCGAACCACCAACCTTTTGGCTAGTAACTGAGTGCTTAACCATTTGTGCCACCCAGGGACCCCTCTCAAAAACTACCGTCATCAAATTTTCTCTCATCCCTGTAGTTGTCAACACTTTCAGCTCCTCTAGCTGATTTGTGCTTCTCATGTGGCATAGGATGTGTCTGCCATATATTTGGTAATCCATATTATCCTCTACCTCCTAAACTGTCCCTTCTTTCAGGGCGGGTACTGAGTTTTCCTCATCTCTGTATGCCCTGAAGCACATAGGAAATGTTGACTGTATGGCTGACAAGTTAAGCCAGAACCCGACTTAGTAAGCAAATACAATAGAAACTTCTTCTCAACTAGTAGACAAGATTCTCCTTAAAATACGGGATTCTATTAGAGATTCGAGCCCTGGTAGTGCAGTGGTTAAGTGCTCTGCTGTGAACTGAAAAGTCGGTAGTTCGAACCCACCAACTGCTCTTTGGGAGAAAGGTGGCAGTCTGCTTCCATAAAGATTTACAGCCTTGGAAACCCTATGGGGCCATTCTACTCTGTCCTACAGTGTCACTATGGTTGGAATCAACTTGACCACAGTGGTTTTGTTTTTGTTTTTATCAGAGATTATCCCTGCCTGTGCCATGCCATTATTATCTAATTAAAAGCAAGAAAACTCTTAGTAAGAAAACATTATATGTTATAGTACAATATATCTCAAATTTGAGAGATATGTTGTGTCTTTATGTTACAAACAGACAAAAAGTCAAGCAAATGTGGAAGATTGTATTTTCTTAAAATGGACACAGAAACATTTCCAGTCCCACATCCTCTTCCAGAACCTTGCCACCCCTACCCACCCCATCAAGAGATAGAGTCTACTTTCCCTCTACCTGAACCTGGTGGGACCCGTAACTGCTTCTGGGACTAGAATTCAGAGGAAGATGAGATGTGGCATGTCTTCCAAGAGCATTCCAAGGTCAGGTCATAACAAACCAAATGGCCTTTCTCTCTCACTGTGTTGTCAGGAAGCCCAAGCTACATGGAGAGATTATGTGTAGGTGTTCAGTCAACAGTTCTAGCTAATGTCCCAGCAGACACCTCGCATCTACTCCCAGAAGTGTGAAAATGAGTTTTCAAATGATTCCAGCCCCTCGTTTTGAGTTGCTCCATCAGAAGCTAAGTGGAGCAGAGATAAGCTGTCCCTGTCGAGTCCTGCCCAAATTGCAGATTCTTGAGCAAAATAAATGTCGCGGCTGTTATTTTAAGCCACTAAGTTGTGGGTTATCTCTTACAGTAGCAAGAGATAACTAGAACAGGCTTAAAGTAAAGGTGGACTTATTGATTCATATAACTTGAAGGGCCAGGAGATGGATGGGCTTCAAGATAAGTGTGATTAGCTGCTTAAACATGTCATTCAGATGCAGCTTCTTTCTGCTTCTACCATGCTTTATCCGAGCACTGGTTTTCCACATGCTTGCAAAACAGCCACAGCAGTTCCAGATTTCATGTCCGTATACCAGAAAGGAAGAAAGTGATGACTTTCAGTTGCTCTTCCAGAAGAGCAAGGAATTATCTTTTACAGATGCTCCCCACAAGCCTCTCCTTACATCCCTTTGTCTCCTTTGGATAATATGTCCACTCCTGAACCAATCCCTTGGGCTAGCGAAATGCTAATCGCAGTGGCAAAAAGGATGAATTAAAGAAATCAGGATGATCCTTGCAGTTGAGGATGGAATCAATGTCATCTCAGTATTGACTTAAATTATTTTAAGTACAATTTTATTTAAACATGTGTAAACAAAAAACACCTAATAAACTCTTTATACCTAAAGCTGTCATGTAACCATAAAAGTAAAATAATTCACAAATTAAAAATAAACCAAACTGCATATACACTTCACAAAAAAAGATACAAATAGCCAACAAGCATATGAAAAGATACTCAATGTCATTAGTCAAAACCACAGTGAGATACTACTTCACCTCCATAGGATGGCTACCATCAGAAACAATGGAAAACAATGAGTGTTAGTGAGGATGTGGAGACACTGGAACCCTTACCTATTGCTGGTGGGAACATGAGATGGTATATACAGCAGCTGTGGTACCACCACTTGTCTGTCCCTTTGTCGTACTGTGGTGACTTGTGTGTTGCTGTCATTCTGGAAGATATGCCACTAGTATTTCAAACACCAGCAGGGTCACCCATGGTGGACAGGTTTCAGTGGAGCTTCCGAACTAAGACAGACGAGGAAGAAATACCTGGCAATCTACTTCTAAAAAAAATTGGCTAGTGAAAACCTTATGAATAGCAGTGGTGCATTGTCTGATAGAGTGTCAGAAGATGAGCTACTCAGGTTGGAAGGCACTCAGGTAATCTAGAAGGAGATAGATTGACACAATGGCTGGAAAAATGGGCTCAAATGTAACAACGATTGTGAGGATGGTGCAGGAGCTGGCAGTGTTTCATTTTGTTTTACATAGATAGGATCACTATAAGTCAGAACTGACTCAATGGCACCTAACAACAACAACAGCAGCTGTGGAAAACGGCTTGGTGGTTCCTCAAAATGTTAAACACAGAACTACCTTATGACCCAGCAATTCCACTCTTAGGTATTATACCCAAAATAATTGAAAGCAGGGACTCAAACAGATACTTGTGCAATGTACGTTGCAGCATTATTCACAATAGTCAAAAGGTGGAAACAGTCTAAATGTTCGTCAACAGATGAATGGATAAACAAATGTGGTATATGCATACAATGGACTATTTATTATTCAGCTATGAAAAGAAATGAAGTTCTGATACATGAATAAAGCCTGAAAACATTATGCTAAGTGAAATAAGCCAGACACAGAGGGACAAATATTGTATGACTCCACTTACATGAAATATCCAGAATAGGCAAGTGTATAGAAACCAAAGTTTATTAGTGGTTACCAGAGGTGGGAGAGAGGGGAAAATGAGGAATTACTGCTTAAGGTAAACTGAGTTTCTATTAAGGGTGATGATGAAAAGATTTGGAAATGGATAGTGGTCGTAGTTATACAATATGGTGAATGTAATTAATGTCATTGAATTGTATATGTAAAAATGGTTATGGGGATGGAAAATTTGGCAAAGGATATTGGTGATGGTTGCCCAAAATGATTAATGTAATTGATCTCACTGAATTGTATGTATGAAAAATGTTAAATTGACAAATGTTGTGTTATCTATATTTTTACAACAATAAAAGAATGGCTGAAATGGCAAATGTTTTTATATAACACAATCAAAATTTTTAAATAAATAGGCTGCACTACCAAGCCATTAAAATTCAAATTAACAATAATTATGTGATGTAATGTGCTGATTTTACTGAAGAGAAGTCACTACTCACACGGTGAGCTTGATCCCGTCTGCCGAAGGGAGGCTCTGTGGAGTTCAATGGTCCGCACTCACCCTGCACCTACCTCCATGCCTTTGATGACAGTTTCTGCCTTCCATAACAATCTTTTTGTTAATGTCCAATCACCTAATTCAATCTGTTTTTGGAGACCCAAAGTGGTTAAAGTGCCAATTCCTCCCTGAAGACATCCTTGACCAACCCCACTCAAATATTAGAGTTGGATATAGCCTTGAAAAAATCTGGGTGCAATATGAAAGTGAGGCCCAAAGAGACTGAATGACTGTCCCAGTGATTGGGAATGGAAAGCAATAGTTGGTGTTTGCTTTACAGGTTACAAAGCAGTGTTGCATGCGTTACATCACTGCACTTCGAAGAAATCCCCATTAGTTCCTCAAGGCTAGGTACCATCATCGCTGTTCTACAGAAGATAACAGCCACACTCAGAGAGGTTGAGTGACCCACTTAGGCTAGCACAGCTGGTGAGGTGGAAAAACTAGGACGTAAAAACAGGTCTTCTGACCTCTATTCTTTCAATTATACTCTGCTGCTTCTCTGAGCCTATCCTAGCTCAGAGATCCTTAGACGAGTGCTGGAGAGCATAGAAGTAACTAAGGTGGTGGTTCCTGTTTTTCAGAATCCACATGCTCACCAGTTCCCCTGCCCACACTCCATATGGAAAGCAGTGTTTAGTTTCTCTTGGTAGGCATTTATGGCCTTCAAAGAAAGCTGGAAATTTCATTGTGCACTAGCTTACTCATGAATCTGTAATGGCAATCCATAATATTAAGGATGTCTCACAGTCTTAGTGAACATATATTGGAGAACATAATCAACATAGTAAAATTTATGAAATCTGGGCCTTGGAAGGCCAAACTTTATATAATTTATAAAGATATGCTGAGACTCCATGATACATAGTTGTTGAGTCCAATCAAAGTACTAATCAGAGCAGTCGAGCTGAGTTGAAATAAAACTTTCTATTTGATTCTTACATTCCTTTGGCTTTACCTATTACTGTCCAGTCTCACATTCTTTTTTTTAATTGTGCTTTAGGTGAAAGTTTACAGCTCAAGTTACTTTCTCAGACAAAAATGTATACGCATATTGTTATATGACACTAACTGCAATACCTATAATGCGACAGCACACTCCCCCTTTTCACCCTGGGTTTCCCATGTCCTTCCAGCCAGCTCCTATCTCTTCCTGCCTTCTCATTCTGCCTCCGGACAGGAGCCACCATTTGGTCTCATGTATCTACTTCAACTAAGAAGCACACTCTTCATGAGTATTATTTTATGTTTTATAGTCCAGTCTGATCTTTGTCTGAAGAGTGGGCTTCGGGAATGGTTTCAGTTCTGGGTTAACAGAGCATCTGGGTGCAGTGGCTTCTGGGGTTCCTCCAGTCTCAGTCAGACCGTTAAGTCTGGTCTTTTTATGTGAATTTGATTTCTGCTCCACACTTTCCTGCTCCATCAAGGACTGTCTGTTGTGTTCCCTGTCAGAGCAGTCATTGGCGGTAGCGGGCACCATCTAGTTCTTCTGGTCTCAGGCTGATGGAGTCTCTGGTTTATATGGCCCTTTTGCCTCTTAGGCTAATATTTTCCTTGTGTCTTTGGTATTCTTCAGCCTCCTTTGCTCCAAGTGGGTTGGGGCCAATTGATGCATCTTAGATGGCTGCTCACAAGCTTTTAAGACCCCAGTCACCACTCACCAAAGCAGTCTCATGTTCTTATCAAACTTGCTAAGAATGAGCTAAACCTAAATTTTAAGGCAAACTTTCTTCTCTCCTATGACAAAAAAGAAAACTTGAAATCTGGTAATCACTGGAAAACAAAGGTCGATTTAGTTGCTTTTCTGCCCATGGCAACTTCTCAGAAAATGATCTCAAGACTGATGGTTCAGTGAAGAGTGATATAAGGCTTCACATGTGTGCATATTTTCCTCTTAAAACTGGAAATTGTAATTGGGTTCTCAATCTATTTAACCTGAAAATTTTCAAATGAGTTTTACAGTCACTTTGACACAAAAAAAAAACAGAGTAGAACAATCAACCGGCAGCAGAGCCATAAACGTACATTTAATTGTCAAACATCGGAAAACAAGCTTCTTTAATCCATCTGTGGCTCATCTTTCAAATTAAATTTGGTAAGTAGGTTTATGATGATATTTTTCCTGGGAAAATGTGATTACTTTAAGATATTTTATGTATTTTTGAGATGCAAAGACTGACATACCAGTATTAAATAGAACAAAGATTGATAGCCATGGATCTTATCCAATCCCTTCATTTTACGGATTAGAAAACTTGAGCTCAGAGAAATACAGAAAATTACCACAGTAGATGCAATTTCCAATTCTCATTCCTTATATTAACATCGTGATATCTTGTTTATTATCCTAAAATTATCTCAATCATGTTTTCAAGAGAGCATTTCCTTGTATTTCAGGACTGGGAGAACATTTAGGAGAGCACACTCAGTAATAGGCCAAGCAGGCAGCCTGTAGTCTTTGTCTCTGCTCCCCTCTCCCTCCCCATTTCCTCCCCTAGTACCACCTACTGCTTCCCAGAGCCCTTGGGTCCCCTGCCCTGGCTGCCAACTGTCCTGTGTTCTATACCCTTAGATCCCTAGTCTTAGCTGCTGATATGGAAATGAGCGGCATTGAGTTGCTGTTTTATTCTGTCCAGGTAACATCAGTGAATTATTTAAAACTTCATATTGAGGAAAAGTTTAAACATATGCAAAATAGAGAGAGGAGTATAATAAACCCCCATGTGTCAATTACTCAGCTTCAACAAATACCAATCAGAGCCAATTTTGTTTCATCTATACCCCCTACCCACTTTCTCCCCATCCCCATCCCATCCTTCTTCCCAGCTCTGGGTTATTTTCAAGCAAATCCCAAACACTATATCATGTCATCCATAAATACTTCAGGATGTATCTCTAAGATAAGAACTACTTTAATTTTTTTTCAGATCATAACCATCATTATGTCCAAACAAGTTAAAAATAATTGCTTAATTCATCATCTGGTCATCTCGTGATACTCAGTGATCACCAGTGCCTAGATCCATGCCTCCATTGTTGTTGTTGTTGCTGGGTGCCGCAGAGTTGATTCCAACTCACAGCTTCCCCGTGTGACAGAGAAGAACTGCCGCATAGATTTTCTTGACTGTGATCTTTATGGAAGCAGATTGCCAGGTCTTTCTCCTGTGGAGCCACTGGGTGGGTTTGAACAGCCAGCCTTTCTGTTAGCAGCCTAGTTCTTAACAGTTGCACCACCAGGGCTCCATTAGAGTTTGCTAAATGGAAATAATCGGTACATTCTAATCCATCTTTCCTTGATTTATTAACCATAATACTTTTATAAAGAGCTATTTCCCCTCATCAATTATTTGGTAAACGGAGGTAAAATTTATAAAGGAAAGGTAGAATACATGCTTGATTGGTTCTTTACCTTCTTTTAAAACCACTTACTGTTGAGTCGATTCCAACTCAGGAAGACTCCATGTGTATCAGAGTAGAACTGTGCTCCATAGGGTTTTCAATGGCTGTGATCTTTTGGAAGTAGATTGCCAGGACTTTCTTCCAAGGCATCCCTGGGTAGTCTTGAACCTCCAAACTTTTGGTTAGCCACTGAGCCTGTTAAGTATTTGCACAATCCAGGGACTCCTTACCTTCATTTACCTGCTTTCAAAGTAATGAGTTGGTTCCTGAGCATCCTCCAATTGTTACCAGTGAAGTTTTTTTTAAGTATCAATAAAAATATATTTGATATGTTTCAACCCATTGCAATTATTCTATTCTATCCTTCTATTGATGCTCAATTGTCCCATTTTTGGCTAATGGGAGCCTATTAGGCTTGGTTTATGGGTCCATCTGACATGACTCTTGTCATCTTGATTTCTGGAATGACAAGATATTCCAGGCTCAATTTATACACTTTCTTCCCAGACCAGAAATCAGCCATTTTGCAACAGAGCCTATATTAATGTATTTTGACAGAAATGCACTAGCAGCAAATTCCAAATGCCAAAGGGTGATTTTAATGGGGGAGAGTTTTTCTCTCTTTCATTTTCTTTAGGTAACATTTCAAACATCAGTACAGAATGTATAGCAAGTACCCATGTACCCACCACCTAGATTTAAGAAACATGTTTCCATATTTGTGTTATATCCTTTTTCTCTAAGAAAATACACGTGTTAGATATTGTTGAGGGCTCCCTTTGCCTGCCCAGTCTCATTCCTCTCCTTCCCTCCCCAGCACCAGTTCCAGTTACTGTTGAGCCAGTTCCTACTCATGGAGACCCCATGTGTGTCAAAGTAGAACTGTGCTGCATAGGGTTTTCAATGGCTGATTTTTCAGAAGTAGATTTCTTCCAAGGTGCCTTTGAGTGGACTCAGAACCTCCAATCTTTCAGTTAGTAGCTGAGCTCATTAATCATTTGCACTACCAGGGACTCCTCATCCCACCCCAGAGGTAACTATTCTATTCTTCTATGCCATAACGTTACACTTTTACTACCTACATATATACCCATAAACAGTAAATTAAACAATACAGTGTGGTTTTGTAGTGTTTGTTCTTTTTTTTAGTTTTTTTTTCTTTTTTAAATCAAAGTAATGTAAACGATGTTTTCGAAGTTATAGGTCTCTACCCACCCAACCCCCAGTCCTTAGGGGAAACCACTTTCAATTCTGTAGGTTGTTTCTTCTGGTTATTTCCCTCCTTATTTCTATATAATATGCCTATGCACGTAACTCTTATCAGTCTTAAACACCCTCTGTTATACTGTATGATATCATGATGTTATTGCTATTAGCTGCCATTGAGTCATCCGCCACCTCATGGTGACCCCATGCACAGTCTAATGAAATGCTGCCCAGTCCTGCATCATCCCCATAATTGGTTGCTGACCCGACTGTTGTGATCCATAGGGTTTTCACTGGCTGATTTTTGGAAGTAGATCTCCAGGCCTTTCTTTCAATATTATATAGATGAGAATTTTTTGCTCTGCAATACACCTTCTTGTCCTTTTCCATCTTCCCAAAATGAATACATCACAATATTATGTTAAATCCATACTTAGTGTTTTCATCATTATGGCTATGTAAATTTTTTCACTACTAAGCCAATTCTATGCTAGTGCCGTCCAATAGAATTTTTCATGATGATAGAAATGTTTTATATTGAGTTGTCCAATATGGTAGCCATTAGACATAATATGTGACCATGAACACTTAAAATTTGGCTAATGCAACTAAGGAATTAATTTTTAACTGTATGTAATTTAGATTTAAATAACCACATATTAAACAGCACAATAAATCAATGCTATGATTATGTTTCCTTTTTTGTTGTTGTTTTCCTGAAGTTAATAACTGCCAAATTTTTTATGTGTATCTTTTTCTTTGAGGCTTTGAAAGTTTCCTCACCTCCAACAGATTTGTAAAATGTCTTCCAATGTATTCAACACTCTTTTTATACAGTCACATCTGTTAGACAATCTATACATTCTTTTTTTCTACCTTCTGGAGATATGTTTTCTGAAGCCCTGAGACCTCTTGCTTCAGTCTGTGAGACTGCATAGCTAGCTTTCTGGAGATTCCCTTTGCTTCTGTTCTGTGTTGGATCTCCTATTCCTGAGTTCACTCTGCCACTGGGTGGAACATTTAAGTGTCCCGAGTGACAACTGACTTAACTCTCCCTGAATTGCCGAATTTATTCCAGAAACAAAAACTAAAAAACAGACTTTATTCTACAGAAACTTACTAATTACTATCAATGTCAAGATGGTTATGCTTTTTGTCCCCGCAAAACTATATAGACTTAACAACATGTTAATGGAGTAAATAACCACATGCTTTTGATTAGAAGGAGAACTACAAGATTTTACTTGTTTAAGTAACTGTTGCTGGGCTTAAGAGTGGACTCTAGGTGTGAAGGGATCCTTTTATTCTCTGACAGTCTCGTGAATCTCAGTTCAATATAAATCAGTTCTCATTTCCTTGACTTTCTATCATTCCTGCTTGCTAATTTACAGCCAGAGGAATGTTGTACATGAGCAATATACCTAAATTTCATACAGGCAAGTTGAATTTCATTCACATTTATTGCCTTTGATTTCAAAGTTATGTTGGGATGTTCTCAAGTTTCCCAAATCTCCTTCATAAATTATGAGAAGAAAACGTAGGGTTTATGTCTGCTGTCTGTCTTCAATTCTCTGACACTCCCTGGTTCTCAGCCCTTACCCTCTGACCTCACTTTTCCTCATGTACTCGTTTAAGAAAGGTTTCTTGAGCCCAAATCTTGTGCCAAGCACTTTTCTGCATACTTACTGTTAGCTGCCTTCAAGATGACCCCCACTCATGACAACTCCATGCACAATGGAATGAAATGCTGCCCTGTCCTGTGCCATCCCTATGTTCCATTGGCAATTGACTGTTGTGATGCATAAGGTTTTCATTGGCTGATTTTCAGAAGTAGATTGCCAGGCCTTTCTTTCTAGTCTGTCTTAGTCTGTGTCTTGGTTATCTAGTGCTGCTATAACAGAAATGCTACAAGCAGATGGCTTTAACAAACAGAGATTTATTCTCTCATAGTCTAGAGGGCTAGAAGTCCAAATTCAGGGTGCCAGCTCCAGGGGATGGCTTTCTCTGTCAGCTCTGAAGGAAGATCCTTGTCATCAATCTTTCTCTGGTCTAGGAGCTTCTCAGTGCGGGAACCTCAGGTCCAAAGGACATCCTCTGCTCCTGGCACTGCTTTCTTGGTGGTATGAAGTCCCCATGTCTCTCTGCTCGCTTCTCTCTTTTATATCTCAAAAGAGATTGTCTTAAGACACAACATAATCTTGTAGATTGAGTCCTGCCTCATTAACATAACTGCCTCTAATCCTGCCTCATTAACATCATAGAGGTAGGATTTACAACACACAGAATAATCACATCAGATGACAAAATGGTAGACAATCACACAATACTGGGAATCAGGGCCTAGCCAAGTTGATACACTTTTGGTGGGGGGGGACAAAATTCAACCCATAACAGTCTGGAAGCTCCGTTAGAACCTGTTCAGCATTACAACAATACACAAACCTCCACTGACAGACAGGTGGTGGCTGCACATGAGGTGCATTGGCTGAACTTGAACCCTGTTTACTACATGAAAGAGAAGAATTCTACCACTCAACCACCACTGCTCTCTGCATATTGGGGATAACTAATGAAGAAGAAAAACTAGATTCTCGCTCTCATGGAACTTTCACTCTCAAGGGGCCAAAAAAAAGAGGAAAAACCAAACCTATTGCCATCTAGTTGATTTCGACTCATAGCCACCCTACAGGACTCAGTAGAACTGCCCCATAGGGTTTCTTAGTATCTAAGAGTAAGAACATATACTCTGTTAAAATAAAAGCAAAGAGATTTATTGAAAGTTCAAAACAGTTTCAACTCCATGGGTAAACTATGTGAATTCCCCAGTAAAACCATCGGCTTTGATGATGCTTGATTCAAAAGAAGCAAAGTTGCAACCAAGTTAGCAATTAAAAAATCACTTGTTGAATATCAGGCAAAAATATAATAGGAAATATTGACACATAAATTTTTAATCCAAAGAGCATCAGGTACTTCTCTTGATTTGACAACACGTTTCATATAATTTAGAACATATTAAATAAATTTTTTTAGCCCTTTTCTCAGAAACAAATTCTTTGTGGCTTTCCACAAAGTTTCAGAGTTATCAGGAGTTTATCATAGATCACTGAGAAATAATGCGTAAGTTATTTAGCCAAAAATCCGAAAGGTAAAAATCTTAGATTTTTCAAAATCATGCGACTTGGTTTTTGACTCAGGAATTTATTCTAATGAGACGCTGAACCCTTGCCTTTGATGCAGATTACACGAAGAATAGATTAACTCTTCAACGAGTAATTAAACAAATTTTGTTAGTTTAACAGCGAGAAACTCAACTCTTTGCTATTAAACATTAAAGCTTTTAGAAAACCTCATAAATTAACCCATCAAATTTTCAGCCAGACAGATAAAAACTTTGATGATATAAAATGAATTCCCTTTTTAATAAACCTTCTAAACTTTGTCTTTGTTTCATATCTCTTATAGTACAACCCTTTAAATGGCAATAATGAACATACTTATTAGCAGATTCAAATACGTATCCTTTCTCTGTGGCTTAAAAAAAAAGTATATAAACTTAAATTATAACAAATATTTACTCAATTAATATCAGTAAGTTATCTAAAGATCTTGGAAGTTATTTTAAGCCTATCTACCATAAAACATAATTACTGTTGAAATAATGTTTGTTTAAATAATCTAAGTTTTCATTCAAACTTTTACCATTTCCCATATTTTCCTCAATCTAACTTTAGCCCATTAAGATTTTATCAACTGGTTTTAAAAATCACAAAGTCTTTACTCAATCAACCAATTCATTGATATGGATATAACCTTAAGTCTCTGGCTAGGGGTGAAACATTTCCCCAGGCCATTTCAGGTGTATCTCATTGGGATTACTATCTGTTGGCTTCTTCAAGTTCCTCTACAATAGATAGAACTTGTTTACGGTTCTTTTATGATGGAGATCCACCCAATTTTTGATAACTATAGTAAGAGAGCATTTTTCTTACTTTCTTTTGTCTTAAAAAGGTCTAAACCCAGTTGGGAGGGATCCTTCAAAAGATTCCCTTGAGCTGCATAGCCTCAGAGGCTAGGGGCCATGTGATTTTCTGTCTCATTTTGTTCTGAGAGTTTGCCTCTGGTCTAGACAGTAATGTCTGAGTTTCTGTCTTGTATCAGATTTTAAAGTGTTAAAAAGCAAAGATGTCATTTTAAGGACTAAGATGTGCCTGACCCAAGCCATGGTGTTTTCAGTCACCTCATATGCATGCAAAAGCTGAACTATGAATAAGGAAGATCGAAAAAAGAATTGATGTCTTTTAATTATGGTGTTGGTGAAGAATATTGAATATACCATGGACTACCAGAAGAACAAACAAATCTTTCTTGGAAGAAGTACAGCCAGAATGCTCATTAGAAGCAAGGATGGTGAGAATTTGTCTCACATACTTTGGACATGTTATCAGGAGGGACCAATCCCTGGAGAAGGACATCATGCTTGGAAGGACATAGAAAAAGAGGAAGACCCTCAAAGAGATGGATTGACATAGTGGCTGCAACAGTGGGCTCAAACATAGCAACAATTGTGAGGATGGTGCAGGACTGGGCAGTGTTTTGTTCTGTTGTACATAGGGTTGCTATGACTCAGAACCGACTAGATGGCACCTAACAACAACAACATCAGGTTGGAGGACATAGCTGGCCTGATCCTGTCCTGCCCTCCCTATCTTTTGGATTGTGGTCCTCCTAATTAATTTGCATATGTTTAAGTTGGCCTAGGTATTTTTAAAGACAAAAGATAACCAAATTCTTTACCTTTTACTATTCTCTTGGTAAGCAGTTTTGCCTTCTTTTTATCACAACCTTTTATTTACCCAGTAAATACAAAAGCTCTTTAGCAATTTTGTAAATGAACCTGTCAATTCTTGTCTAGCTATTCCCC
>NW_004443956.1:21737550-21754638 GCF_000243295.1 Trichechus manatus latirostris | reverse complement strand
ACAAAATTACCCCTTTTCCTTAAAATCAAACACGTTTCATATAACATCTAGCTTAAGTTACTTGGAAAGGTTTTGCTTTAAAGATTGACATAGCACAGAACATAAAAATCATTGTCAGAACAAATTCACTTTCATCAATTCCAGGAAATATTTGGACTATTAAATTATATAAGCACTTATTTATTGTTAAACAAATCATAAGAAATATTATAATTTAATTTAATAATACCATCTGGAGGTAGGAGATTATTACTTTTTCATAACCGTCTCTGCATGCTTTATAGGATCCTTTAGAGAAGCAATTTAGAATAATTTATCCCATTTTAAAGCCTTGCTATACCAATCAAAATAAACAACCTATCCTTTTTCAGTGCACTTTTTAAATAGCTCAAAGTAGCTACTTGAAGTCCAAATCATAAGACAGATGTAAAAAGAAGTTTTTCTTGAAGGGGGAAAATCTGAGATCCTCATGAAAAATAGTAACTGCCAGCCATGGCCTCCAACCTGATACAAGACAGAAACTCAGACATTACTCTCTAGAGCAGAAGACAACACCCAGAAAAAAACAAGACAGAAAACCACATAAACTCACCCATCTGTGAGGCCATCTCAAAGACCAGGCTTAAACAATACCACATAACATAAACAACCCAGTTTCTTAAGATGTATACAGCAATTCTTCTGTAATATCTACCCAATTCAACAGAAAAACAGGTTCTAGATAAAACTTATTAACTTGTCATGGTCTCAGATGGAGGGGTCTCAGACCCTCTGACAACCCTGAGCATCAAACAAAAGTTCCATAAAGAAGAAAGAAAAAGTAATACAAATGGTAGCTCATTTTCCCAAAGTGATCACTGAAATTCTAAATTACTTCTAATATATTCAGCTTACAGTGTTTTTGAACATGAACCTCAAACCAGCATCTCAGTAGGGGTAAATCCAGGCTCATTTATCAAGGATGTTAAGAATAGGTTGAAACTTTGTTCTTCCAGAGTCAAATAAAATTCCTAGCAGGGTTAGGAACATCTCCCCAGTCCAGTCTGTGGTATTTGATTATCTCAGATAATTCAGGGTGAAGTCCAGTTAGGAATATGGAGCTGAAAGCTATTTCAGCTCTAGGTTCTGTTAGATTTAAGCCCAAAAGTTCAGCAAAAGTTTTGCTCAAGTGGTTCCTATAATTATACTTTGGTCCAATCTATTTCAAAAAACTTCGGGGATAGAATATATGAGTGTCATGGATTGAAGTGTGTCCCCCAGAAATATCTGTCAACTTGACTGGGTCATGATTCCCAGTATTGTATGATTGTGTACCATTTTGTAATCTGATGTGATTTCCCTGTGTTGTAAACTCTATCACTATGATGTAATAAGATGGATTAGTGGCAGTTATATTGATGAGGTCTACAAGATTAGGTAGTGTCTTAAACCAATCTCTTTTGAGATATAAAAGAGAGAAGTGAGCAGAGAGACAGGGGAACCTCATACCACCAAGAAGGCAGTGCCGGGAACAGAGCGCATCCTTTGGACCTGAGGTTCCTCCTGTGCTGAGATGCTCCCAGACCAAGGGAAGACTGATGCATCACAAGGATCTTTCTCCAGAGCCGATGGAGAGAGAAAGCCATCCCCTGGAGATGATGCCTTGAATTTGGACCTGTAACCTACTAGACTGTGAGAAAATAAATTTCTCTTTGTTAAAAGCCATCCACATGTGGTATTTCTGTTACAGCAGCACTAGATGACTAAGACAATGAGTTAGTTCTGTGCTGGAGGCATTGGCTTTTACAGCTAATTACCTTTCTGGGTGTTTCCAGATAGTCTTTTCCATTCCATCTCAGGGCTTCTCCTGGTCCTACTAGCATATTTATTAATTGCTAAATTCCTGGGTGAACTTTTGAGGGTCTTTATGAGGGTTAGAAAATTCCTTTACAATTGCACGGAGTTCTGCTTTAGACCAGAGTAAAAGAAACCTGCAGAGGTTTATTAGTTTCCTCTGGGTATCTTATTTTAAAAGGTATTTCTGGGACTATGTAGGTAACTGGTTTCTCCAGCTGTTTTTTAGCAGGTTCCTTAGGGTAGAAAGGAAGTTCAGAAAGAGTATTAGTAGAGGAGTGAGAAGGTATAGAAGGATATAAAGTAATGTCGGCTGGCGTAGGGGCACAAGGAACAACGGTAGGATAAATAGGGGAAAATGTCTGACATTGCATTTCCTTTAGTTGTTTGGTCAATTTAAGAAATGGTATCCTGCATAGAGGCAGTTTTACTTTTTGACATCTTTTAGAGGCTTCCAAATGTGAATCAAAAATAGGCATCCCATTGTATTTGCCAAATTTGGGAGACTTTGTTTTCTTTTTAATTGACTGTGCAGAAAAACTAATTTATTTAGCACAAAACAGCCCCATAATAGCCACTGATTTTCTAAACTGTCCTTAGTAAAGGCATGCCAGCATTCCATAACAGGTGGATGTTTGTTCGTGTAAGTGGCTGGAGTGCCTGAAGGCAGCCCCACTGAGTCCTTAGAGCTAGCGTTCCCCATTTTACTAAAACAGTGAACTGCACGTGTAGTGGAAACCTGAATGTGCACTGAAAAGCTTAATGTGCACTTAAGAAAGAAAGAGCAAAATCAAACTTAATGGGCTAAAACCTCAACTCTCCCAGAGTCTGCTATCAGACCTGGGAGAACTGCAGCAACTGCCATGCCAAACTTAGTTTGGCAACGAACTCGTCAAAACATTCAGAACGTGAACAAAAACGAAAGTGCAAACAGAGACAAAGGACAGACAAAAGACAATAAATATTGAAAAACTCAATGCAAGGAAGTGGAACTTGATATGAGAGGCTTATTACCCGGGATGACTCCTGGGGACCTGGGGGGAGACAAGGAGCTGAAAATAGCTCTGCTGGTACCAGAAGCCCGAATCCATGAAGTCCCAGGGGGCTGCCAAAGATAATGTGCCTTTGAATCTCACTTTTCTGACACTAAGTGATGTGTAAGAGTAAGAACACGTACTCTGATTAAATAAAAAGCGAAGAGGTTTATTGAAAGTTCAGAACACTTCGAACTGGGGACATGTCTGATCTCGCAATGCTCCAAAATGGTGGAATTACAGAGGCGTATTTATGAGGTAAAATCAGGAAGCAGGAGGTGGAACAATTCAAAGCAGGGGCTTTACAGTAATTGGTTGGAAACACATATGTGGGCTATTTGGATTGGCTAGTTTAGAACATTCTGTTAAAAATTGTTTTGGGTAAAATATTTCTTGAGGGCTGCTGAGGGGATTTCTGATAAGGGTCTTGTGTCAAAACCCTCCCTTAGGAGCATTCTTTCCATATCTTTAGTTTAACCACAGAGAAAATGTTTCCTTTGTTATGTACTTAAATCTGTCTAAAGGTTAATGGTTGCAGTGGAAATCCTTTGTTATGTACTTGAGTCTGTCTAAACGTTAATGGTTGCAGTGAAATAAGCAAAACTAAGATGAGGTTGGGAGCCTGGTGGTGTTGTGATTCAGATCTACGACTGCAAACCAAAAGATCAGCAGTCTGAATCCACCAGTAGTCCCTTGGAAACACTATGGGGCAGTTCTACTCTGTCCTATAGGGTCACTATGAGTCAGAATCTACTCAACAGCAACAGGTTTTTTAAGATGGAGTCAGGGTTCAGGCCTAGGTCAGTCATTCTTATACCAGTCAAGTGCCTTAGTTTCGGAGCTCTCACACACTAGGCTGTAATTTTTTCTTTTTTTGTCATTAGTGTTCAAAGCATCAAATCTATTCTTTTTGTCTATTTATTTTTTATATTGTGCTTTAGGTGAAAGTTTACAGCTCAAGTTAGTTTCTCATACAAACATTTATACACACATTTTTATGTGACCCTAGTTGCTATCCCTATACTGTGACAGCACTTCTTTCCACCCTGGATTTTCCATGTCCATTCAATGAACTTCTATCCCTTTCCAGCTTCTCATCTCACCTCTGGACAGGAGCTGCCAATTTAGTCTTGTGTATCTACTTGAACTAAGAAGCACACTCTTCATGAGTATCATTTTATGTCTTATAGTCCAGTCTAATCTTTGTCTGAAAAGTTGGCTTTGGTTTTAGTTCTAGGTTAACAGACTGTCCAGGAGCCATGTCTTCTGGGGTTCCTCCAGTCTCAGTCACACCATTAAGTCTGGTCTTTTTACTAGAATTTGTGTTCTGCACCCCACTTTTCTCCTGTGCCACCGGGGACTCTGTTGTGTTCACTGTCAGGGCGGTCATAGGTGGTAGCCAGGCACAATCTAGTTCTTCTGGTCTCAGGCTGATGGAGTCTGTGGTTTATGTGGCCCCTTTTGTCTCTTGAGCTATTATTTTCTTTGTGTCTTTGGTTTTCTTCCTTCTTCTTTGCTCCAGGTGGGTTGGGGCCAATTGATGCATCTTAGATGGCCACTCACAAGCTTTTAGAGCCCAGATACCACTCACCGAAGTGGGATGCAGAACATTTTCTTAATAAACTGTTATGCCAAGTGACCTAGATGTCCCCTGAAACCATGGTCCCCAGACCCCTACCCCTGCCACACTGTCCCTCAAAGTGTCTGGTTGTGTTCAGGAAACTTCTTAGCTTTTGGTTTAGTCAGTGGTGCTGACTTCCCCTGTATTGTGTGTTGTCCTTCCCTTCACCTAAGATGATTCTTGTCTATTATCTAGTTAGTGAACTCCATTCTCCATCCCTTCCCACCCTCGTAAACATCAAAGACTGTTTTCTTCTGTGTTTAAACCTTTTCTTGAGTTCTTATAATAGTGGTCTTACACAATATTTGTCCTTTTGCAATTGACTAATTTCACTCAGCATAATGCCTTCCAGATTCCTCCATGTTATGAGCTGTTTTGTGGATTCATCATTGTTCTTTATTGTTGCGTAGTATTACATTGTGTGAATATACCATGATTTGTTTATCCATTCATCTGCTGATGGGCACCTACGTTGTTTCCATCTTTTCGCTATTGTGAACAGTGCTGCAATGAACATGGGTTTACATATATCTATTCGTGTGATGGCTCTTAGTTCTCTAGGATATATTCCAAGGAGTGGGATGTTGGATCATATGGTACTTCTATTTCTAGCTTTTTAAGGAAGTGCCAAATTGATTTCCAAAGTGGTTGTACTATTTTACATTCCCACCAGCACTGTATAAGTGTTCCAGTCTCTCCGCAACCTCTCCAGCATTTATTATTTTGTGTTTTTTGGATTAATGCTAGCCTGTTGGGGTGAGATGATATCTCATTGTAGTTCTGATCTGCATTTCTCTGATGGCTAATGATCGTGAGCATTTCTTCATGTGTCTGTTAGCCACCTGAATATCTTCTTTGGCAAAGTGCCTGTTCATATCCTTTGCCCATTTTTTAATTGGGTTATTGGTCTTTTTGTTGTTGAGGTGTTGCAGTATCTTGTAGATTTTAGAGATTAGACCCTAGTTGGATATGTGGTATAGGCTGTAATCTTTACAGGAGCAGATAACTAGGTCTTTTCTCCCAGCTAGAGGGACAGATAAGCAGTAAGTAAATGAATAAGATAATGTCAGGTAGTAATCTGAGCTATGAAGAAAATAAAACAGTATTATGTGATTATGGCTGGAGCACAGGGTGGGGAGGGAAATGTATTAAAAAGGAAGTTAAGGAGAGCCTCTGTGAGCTGAAACTTACATGATGGGAAGGAATCAACGATGATGAGATTTGCAAGAAGAGTATTTAGGACAAAAGGAACAGTGAAGCGTAAGTCCTGAGGCAAGAACAGGCTTCACTTGTTGAGGGCCCACAAGAAGAGATTTGTGGGGCCTAAACTCAGGATGGGAGAGAATGCTAAGTGCTGAGACAGGTAGAAGCCAGACCTGTGAAGCCATGGCTAAGACTTTGAACCTTATTTTGCTTCCAAAGGAAGGGTGGTAAGCCACTGGAGGGTTGTGAGCAGAGCGGTGAAAAGATTTGATTTACATTTATGAAGATCCTCACATTTCTTCTCCTGATTAAGAGCAAGTTTTCTAATTATGGGTTGAGAAGTCAAGGAATTTGAAGGGAGTTCCCAGAGCACTCAAAGAGAGAGGATCAATAGAAATGGGAGGTTTGTCACTCTGTCCTCCTTTCTCCACAACACGGTGAGATTTCGTTATCATAGTGCCTGCACCATCCCCTGTCTGGCAAAGAACTCTTCCTAGCCCCAAATTCAGAATTATCTCTCAGGAACAGGGAGGCACAAACTGCCACATTCTGGCAACTGATTATACCCTGGAGCAACTGCCACGGGAGCACCTCCTATTTTTTCCTGATCCTTTCTTCTTTTCTTTATTCCCTTACTTTCTCTTTTCCCTTCCCAGCTTTGAGTTGGCCAATAGCACCAGGCTGATGACACTCTGAGCTAAAGACTCTTGATCTTTTTGTCTACTGCTGGGGAGAAAAGGATCAGTTCAAAGAGAAGTGTAACAAAGTGAAACTAAGGCTCAACTGCTTTCCAGAGTTGATCAGAAATCCTGATTAGTGGGTGTGTGATGAAAGGATGAAGGGCTGTTCTGAAACAACAACCCCACCTCTTGCTTCCAAATACTTGTAGGCTATCTGAAATTCAATCAACAAATGTCTATTGATAACTACTGCTCATTAGCTACTATACATAAGGCACTAAGTAAGATAAATGCTAGGGGGTAAAAATGTGTAAAAAATACAAAAATGTACATACTTTATTTATTGAATATATTTTTAAAAGATGTTGAAACAAAAATGAATTGTGAAGGAAGAGGAAAACATCTAAGACTCTGTTATTGGCAAAGCCTAAGTCCAATGAGCTACATGATAATGTCACTGACCCTAAAAAGAAATTCATTTTCAGAAATTATTTTTGAAAGCCGTGAGCTTTTCCAGGAGCATAAATCATGCCTTTCACAAAAACCCATAAAATATACTCAGCCTGTAAGAAGAAGTGTAATCAAGACAAACCTAATCTTTATAGTTACTAGTAATATTCACAGGCTTAGATGTAAGGCCACTGTCAGAATTCTCTGCTTCTAGACAAGCAATTCATAAACCAAAATAACAGCCTCATGTAGTTTTTTGCTCTGGAAATTGTCATCTTGACACTTTCCAACATGCCCCTTCTCTCTGTGCATTTCTTCTCCCTACATGTGCAATGGTTCCTGCTGATAAAACAAGTTTCATCTTATTTCTTATGTACATGTCCTTGGGAATTTGTTCAGATGTACCTTTTACCAATTTGATCAGTATTTTTTCATAGAAACAGCACATATTTCGGATTTTTTTCATATTATCTAGATAAGGAGTAGCACAGCCTACTAAGTATGGTATATTCCTGTATTGAATGAGCTGTATGTTTCCACCAGTTAATCAAGCAGATGGTGACAGCCATCCTACTTACAATAGCAGTACATCTATTGTATCTGACAGGGCTCTAAGCCTGGTTTTGTGAAACCCCAGATCATTACCAGGGAATTCAGAGTGTAAAAAGAAAGAAAACATGAAATAATGCCCAAGATTAAAATAAATTTCAACTCTCTTTGGCTTAAAAGAAAGTACCAACATCGGATTATTTTGTTGAGTGAGTATGTAAAGTGTATTGTTTGAGTAAATTGAAATAAAACCAAAAAGTATAGAATGTCAAAATAAAAAAGCAGAGAATGTCCTATCTATATCGCCAACATGGATCAAATATTTTGATGATTAGTTATTAACTTATTAGAGAACATCAGTGTCGCAAAGGGTAGACTCTGTTGCTCCAAACAGTCTTAGGATAACTTACTTATGTGCTTTATTGTTGTTGTTAGTTGCCGACGATTCAGCTCCAAATCATGGCTGCCCCATGTATGACAGAAGGATACATTGCCTGACCCTGGTGCCATCTTCCTGATCGTTGGTGTGCTAGAGTTCATCGTTGCAGCCATTGTGAATTTTGAGTGCTTTCCAACCTAGTTGGCTCATCTTCAGCACTTTGAGGGCTTTCCAACCTAGTGGGCTCATCTTCCAGCACTACTGGATAATATATTGGACAATATTCTGTTGTGATACATAGGATTTTTATTGGCTAGTTTTCAGAAGTAGATCACCAGGCCTTTCTGCCTATTTTGTCTTAGTCTGGAGGCTCTGCTGAGACCTATCTACCGTGGGTGACCCTGCTGGTATTTGAAATACTGGTGGCATAGCTTCCAGCATCATAAGCAACATGCAAACCACCACAGTACAACAAACTGACAGACAGGTGGTGCTCTGAGTTTTATTAAACTACAATAATCCACAGAAGCAACTTAGGTGCTTCCACAGAATTAGCTGTATATCAGATTGCTGTTTACTTGGCTGAAAGTGAAGTAGCTAAGCAAAATTGAGCAAGAGGGAGCAGGCGGGAGGCAGTATGTTTCCAGGTACTCGGCCTGTGTTTCCAGTGTCTACAGGTTATGATGAGGCATCCACCTAGGTGGGCCCCATTTGGTCTCATTTCCTTTAGCAGTGAGGTGTTTCACTTCCAAGGGATTCTGGGTAAAGCTTCTTTATTGTATTAAACTTAGCTTTTATGGAGCAAGGAGAGGTTAATTTCTCAATTGTAGCATATGAGATGAGGCACTGGTGGTTCCATGTAGAATTCTCACCTTCTATGGAGACCTGGAGAGGAGCCCTGGTGGTGCAGTGGTTAAAGTGTTTGGCTGCTAACCAGAAAGTCGGTGATTCAAATCCACCAGCCGCTCCACAGGAGAAAGATGTGGCAGTCTGCTTCTGTAAGGATCGCAGCCTTGAAACTACTATAGGGCTGTTTTACTCTGTCCTAGAGGGTCTCTACAAGTCAGAATTGACTCAACAGCAATGGTTTAGGGTATGTAGACCTGGGTTCAATTCCCTGCCAACATACCTCATGCAGAGCCACCACCTGGCTGTCAGTGGAGGCCTGTGTGTTGCTATGATCCTGACAGATTTCAGCAGAGCTTCCATAAGAAAGACCTGGTGATCTATTTCCAAAAATCAGCAATGAAATCCCTGTGGATCACAACAGTCCAACGCCCAACCAATCACGGGGATGGTGCAGGACCAGGCAGCATTTTGTTCCATTGTGCATGGGTTTACCAGGACATGGGAGCAGGCTGGATGGTAGCTAACGACAACAACAGCACCTGAGAATACAAGTGTTGTTTTCATTTACTATTGCTGCTGTAACAAACTACAGGCAGCCCCCGAGTTATGAATGAGTTCTGTTCCTAAGTCTGTCTTTAAGTCGAATTGTTACGTAAGTCAGAAGTGTTAGGTACGGTTCGTATCTCATGTCAGTTAGTCAAATGTTTGTCTTAGTACATAGTATATAGTGTACCTTTCTATGCATAAAAAATTTTTAAAAACAATTTCAGATACACTAAAACATCTTTAACGTAATAACACAGTAATAATAATATTTTGATGCGTGTTGCAATGTAGCGCCTGTTTGTTGTTATGAACCATTGTGTGTCTTGGACTCTTAGTATAACAGGCTTTACAGCGGTTGGTTTGTAACTACAGGTTGTAGGTAAGTCCGACGTTCGTAACCCGGGGACTGCTTGTGCTATACACTTAGGGGTTTAAAACAACACAAACTTATTATGCTACAATTCTGGAGCTCAGAAGTCCAAAATGGGTCTTACAAGGCTAAAATCAAGATGTCAGCAAGGCAGTGTTCCTTCTGGAGGCTCCAGGAGAGAATCCATTTCTTTGCCTTTTCCAGCTTCTAGAAGCTTCCCACATTCCTTGACTCATGACTCCTAGCCACTAATTGCATCACTCTCACCTCTACTTCAGTTCTCTAACTCCAGCTCACCTGCCTTTCTCTTTCACTTACAAGGACCCTTGTGATTACATTGGGCCCACCCAGATAATCCAGAACAATCTCCCTAATCTCAAAATCCTTAATTTAATCACACTGCAAAGTCCTTTTTGTCATGTAAGGTAACATATTCATAGGTTCTGGGGATTAGGATGTGGATTTCTTTGAGGGGGGGCATTATTCTCCTGCCATAAGTATATATTTTATTTAAAACATTTGAGAGACTGTCATATTGAAGAAAGAGCAGACTTATTTGAGGGAATCCAGGAGGCCGAACTGGGACCAGAGAGTAGAAGTTAGAGGAAGACAGAACTTCGAGAATGAGGTGGTGAGCTCCATCACAGAAGCGGAAGCAGGAGAATCCACTTCCGAAGGATCTGCACAGGGGAGTCCTACACTGGCTGTGAGGTCTTCTAGATACTAATTTGCCTTCCAGTGCTGGTATTCTGTGATTATGAATAAAATAGTATTCTCTAAAGTGCTTCTAGGAGTCCCTGGGTGGTGCAAACAGTTAAGCACTCGACTACTAACTGAAACGTTGGCAGTTTATAACCCACCCAGAGGTACCTCAAAAGAAAGACCTGGTGATTTGCTTCTAAAAGGTCACAGCCTCGAAAACCCTGTGGAGCACAGTTCTCCTCTGACACTCGTGGGATTGCCATGAGTCAATTGACTCCACGGCAATAGTTTTTTTGGGGGGGTGGGGGTGGGGAGGGAAAGTTCTTCTGTTGCAGAAAGAAATTTCTTCCTCATGAAAGGGATGTTTCAAGGTAGCTATTCATATCTGAAAGAAGCCCTGGTGGTGCAACGGTTAAGCCCTTGCCTGCTAACCAAAAGGTTGGCAGTTCAAACCCACTCAGCAGCTCCACAGGAGAAAGACCTGACAATCTGCTCCCATAGTGATTACAGCTTGCAAAACCCTATGGAGCAGTTCTACTCAGTCACATGGGGTCACTATGAGTCGAAAATCAACTCGACAGCACCTAGCAACAACAACAGCAAGACTTTTAAGGAATCTTCTTCTTCTGGAAAGTGATTTTAAATCACAATCCTCACAGCAAAGTGAAAGATAACCTTCTCAGAGAAGATGTTGGCCTGAGTTTCAACACCTGGAAAACCAGTTTCAATTCCATAAGTTATTACTGAGCACTCCTGGGTATTGAATTTTACACCACTACAGTGCAGAAGTGCAACAAGAATGCTCCTTAGAAGCAAGGATGGTGAGACTGTGTCTTACATACTTTGGACACGCTGGCAGGAGGGATCAACCCCTGGAAAAAGACATCATGCTTGGTAAAGTACTGGGTCAGCAAAAAAGAGGAAGACACTCAATGAGATGGATGGACACAGTGGCTGCAACAATGGGCTCAAGCATAACAATGATTGTGAGCATGGCGCAGGACCAGGCAGTGTTTCGTTCTGTGGTGCATAGGGTTGCTATGAGTCGGAACTGACTCGACAGCACCTCACAACAACAGTGCAGAGTGAATGAGAAAGTAGCATAGTAGAAAGTGAAACCCGGGTCTACCTACTCCAAAATCCATCTTCTCTTGCCTGCCTGTACTGCGTAACACCGCCTTTCTAGAGCTTTTCAAGAGGACATCTTCATGGAAGAATGGGCTAAATGGCTGTTATGGATTGAATTGTGTCCCTCAAAAATGTGTCAACTTGACTAGGCCATGAATCCTACTATTGTGTGATTATCCACCATTTTGTCATCTGATGTGATTTTCCTATGTGTTGTAAATCCTACCTCTGTGATGTTAATGAGGCAGCATTAGAGCCAGTTATGTTAACGAGTCAGTACTCACTTGACAAAATTAGGTTGTATTTTCAGTCAATTTCTTTTGAGATATAAAAGATAGAAGTGAGCAGAGAGACACTGGGACCTCATACTACCAAGAAAGCGGAAGTGGGAGTTGAGCGCATCCTTTAGACCTGGGAACCCTGTGCTGAGATGCTCCTAGACTAGGGGAAGATTGATGACAAGGACCTTCCCCCAGAGCTGATAGAGAGAGAAAGACTTTCCCTGGAGCTGGCAACCTAAATTCAGACTTCTAGCATCCTAGATTATGAGAGAATAAATTTCTCTCTGTTAAAGCCATCCACTTGTGATATTTCTGTTATAGCAGCACTAGATAACTAAGACAATGGCAAAACCTAAAAGGAATTCTAGGACTACCTCAAACTACTTTGATTTATTTTTTGTTTTTTTTTTAGCAGAATATATCCACTTGCTTTTTGAACTCAGTGTTGGAGATGACTACTTATCAGCACTGACAGAGCTGTTTCTTTGTGTGTGTGTGTGTGTGCTTTAGGTGAAAGTTTACACCTCACATTAATTTCTCATACAAAAATTTGTACACATATTGTTATGTGACACTAGTTGTAACACCTACAATGTGACAGCACACTCCCCCTTTCCATCCCAAGTTTCCCATGTCCATCCAACCAGCTCCTGTCCCTTCCTGAATTCATGCATCTGCTTGAACTAAGAAGTACACACTTCACGAGTATTATTTTATGTTTTATAGTCCAGTCTAATCTTTGTCTGAAGAGTGGGCTTCGAGAATAGTTTTAGTTCTTTCTGTGTTAACAGTGCGTCCAGGGGCCATGGCTTTGGGGGTTCCTCCAGTCCCAGTCACACCATTAAGTCTAGTCTTTTTATGTGAATTTGAGTTCTGCTCCATACTTTTCTCCTGCTCCATTAGGGATTCTCTGTTGTGTTCCTTGTCAGGGCGGTCATTGGTGGTAGCCGGGCACAATCTAGTTCTTCTGGTCTCAGGCTAATGGAGTCTGTGGTTTATGTGGCCCCTTTTGTCTCTTGGGCTAATATTTTCCTTGTGTCTTTGGTTTTCTTCATTCTCCTTTGCTCCAAGTGGGTTGGGACCAATTGATGCATCTTAGATGGCCGCTTGCAAGCTTTTAAGAGCCCAGATACCACTCACCAAAGTGGGATGCAGAGCATTTTCTTAATAAACTTTGTTATGCTGATTGACCTAGATTTCTCCCAAAACCATGGTCCCCAGACCCCAGCCCCAGCTACTCTGTCCCTCAAAGTATTTGGTTGTGTTCAGGAAACTTCTTAGCTTTTGGTTTAGTCCAGTTGTGCTGACTTCCCCTGTATTGTGTGTTTCACCTAAAATGATTCTTGTCTACTATCTAGTTAGTTAATTCCCCTCTCCCTCGTTCCCCACCCTTGTAACCATCAAACAATGTTTTCTGAGTTTAAATCTTTTTTTGAGTTCTTATAATAGTGGTCTCATACAACTTTTGTCCTTTTGTGACTGACTAATTTCACTCAGCATTATGTCCTCCAGATTCATCCATGTTGTGAGATGTTTCACAGATTCATCATTGTTCTTTAACACTGCATAGTATTCCATTGCGTGTATGTACCATAATTTGTTTATCCATTCGTCTGTTGATGGGCACCTAGGTTATTTCCATCTTTTTGCTATTGTGAACAGTGCTGCAATGAACATGCGTGTGCATATATCTATTTGCGTGATGGTTCTTAGTTCTCTAGGATATATTCTGAGGAGTGGGATTGCTGGATCATATGGTACTTCTGTTTCTAGCTTTTTAAGGAAGCATCACATCGATTTCCAAAGTGGTTGTATCATTTTACATTCCCACCAGCTGTGTATAAGTGTTCCAGTCTCTCCATAGCCTCTCCATCATTTATTATTTTGTGTTTTTTGGATTAATGCTAGCCTTATTGGGGTGAGATGGTATCTCATTGTAGTTTTGATTTGCATTTCTCTAATGGCTAATGATTCTCTAATGGCTAATGATCGTGAGCATTTCCTCATGTATCTGTAAGCCACCTGTCTTAGTCATCTAGTGCTGCTATAACAGAAATACCACAAGTGGATGGCTTTAACAAAGAGAAGTTTATTTCCTCCCAGTAAAGTATGCTAGAAGTCCAAATTCAGGGCATCAGCTCCAGGGGAATGCTTTCTCTCTCTGTCGGCCTTCTTCTCATCACTGTTCCCCCAGACTAGGAGCTTCTCCACAGAGGGACCCCGGGTCCAAAGGACGCACTCTGTTCCTGGCACTGCCTTCTTGGTGGTATAAGGTCTCCCTGTCTCTCTGTTCACTTCTCTCTTATATCTCAGGAGATTGCCTCAGGACACAATCCAATCTTGTAGACTGAGTCCTGCGTTACTAACACAACTGCCACCCAACCTCCCTCATTAACATCATAGAGGCAGGATTTACAACATACAGGAACATCACACAGTACCAGGAATCATGGCCCAGCCAAATTAATACACACATTTTTGGGGGGACATAATTCAATCCATGACATTCCACCCTTTGGCCCCCAAAAGATCACATCTTTTGTCATGGATTGAATTATGTCCCCCCCAAAAATGTGTGTATCAGTTTGGCTGGGCCATGATTCCCGGTATTGTGTGTTTTTCCCAGGTGTGGTAAATCCTGCCTCTATGATGTTAATGAGGGAGGATGGGCGGCAGTTGTGTTAGTGAGGTAGGACTCAATTCACAAGACTGGATTGTGTCCTGAGGCAATCTCCTGAGATATAAAAGACAGAAATGAGCAGTGAGACAGGGGAACCTCATACCATCACAACAGCAGTGCTGGGAGCAGAGCACATCCTTGGACCGGGGTCCCTGTGCAGAGAAGCTCCTAGTCCGGGGGAACATTCAAGAGAAGAAGGCCGACAGAGAGAAAAAGCCTTCCCCTGGAGCTGAGGCCCTGAATTTGGACTTTTAGCCTACTTTGACTGTGAGGAAATAAACTTCTCTTCGTTAAAACCATCCACTTGTATTTCTATTACAGCAGCACTAGATGACTAAGACATCCTTGCAACATGGAAAACATACACCCCATCATAACATAGCAAAACTCTTAACTCCAAGTCCAAAATCCAAAAATTCCTCTTCATCTGTGAAATCTAGAATACAAGTTATCTGCTTCCAAAGGTACAATGGCAGAACAGGCACAAGCTAGACATTTCCATTACAAATGGGAGAAACTGGAGAAGAAGGGATAACAGGCACCAAGCAAGTCAGCAGAGTACATTAAATTAGCCCCCAAGGCTTTGAAAATAATCTACTGTTCTCAGAGACAATTTATACAATGGCCCTGCCTTCCAGACTCTTAAGTATTGGCCACACTCTCCAGATTCTGAGTGGAAGCCCCTCAGCCCTGGGCTTCAGCTTGGCCTTCCAGGCCCCCTGGGACAGCATCTCTGCCCCCTTGGCTTTAGGCACACCATCCTCGCAGTCCATCTGAGTGGCGACTCCACCCTTAGAAGCACCAGAGGCCATGGTTCCACAGTTTGAAAACCCTGAGGTCATGGCCATACCTTTTGAGACTGAGGCAGCTTGGCTTCTTGTGTTCCTTTTCTCTTCAGCTTCTGCTTCCTGTGGCCTCTCGGGCCTTGGGCCTCATGCCCGCATCTGCCCTGCAGGGGCAAGTGTTCCAAAGCTCGGTAGCTCCACCGGTAAGTGCCAGGAGGCACCCCACTCCGCCAGGAAGCCTCATGTGCACAGGCACTCAGCTCTCTTGCTCCATGCGTCGGGGAGCCTAGCTCTACTGATAAGTGCCCAGAGGCACCCCACTCCACCAGGAAGCCTCCTGTACACAGGCACTCAGCTCTCTCACTCCATGGGTTGGCTCCAGCACTGTCTCGCGCTGGTCTCCTGGTTCTGCTGCTGTTGGTTCTCTGCCTCTGCAGCATTTCTACTGCTGCAGGTTCTCTGTTGCTGCTGGTCCTCTGCCACTGCCACTCCTCTATCCATTCACAGTTTCAAAACTGCTTCCACATTTTAGGTATCTGTCAGGACCCCACTCCTGGTACCAAATTGTGTCTTAGTCATCTAGTGCTGCTATAACAGAAATACCACAAGTGGGTGGCTTTAACAAAAAGAAGTTTATTTCCTCACAGTGAAGTAGGCTAAAAGTCCAAATTCAGGGTGTCAGCTCCAGGGGTAGGCTTTCTCTCTCTGTGTGCCTTCTTCTCATCACCGTTCCCCCAGACTAAGAGCTTCTCCAACGCAGAGACCCCAGGTCCAAAGGGCGTGCTCTGCTCCTGACACTGCTTTCTTGGTGGTATGAGGTCCCTCTGTCTCTCTGCTCACTTCTCTCTTTTATATCTCAGGAGATTGTCTCAGGACACAATCCAATCTTGTAGATTGAGTCCTGCCTTACTAACACAACTGCCACCCAATCTCCCTCATTAACACCATAGCGGCAGGATTTACAACATATAGGAAAATCACACAATACCAGGATTCATGGCCCAGCCAAATTGATACACACATTTTTGGAGAGACATAATTCAATCTATGACACCACCTGAATGTCTTCTTTGGTGAAGTGTCTGTTCATATCCTTTGCCAATTTTTTAATTGGGTTATTTGTCTTTTTGTTGTTGAGGTCTTATAGTATCTTGTAGATTTTAGAGATTAGACCCTTATCGAATATGTCATAGCCAAAAAAATTTTTCCAGTCTGTAGGTTTTTACTGTTTTGGTGAAGTCTTTTGATGAGCATAAGTGTTTGATTTTTAGGA
Organism: Trichechus manatus latirostris; assembly: GCF_000243295.1. NCBI lineage: Eukaryota > Metazoa > Chordata > Mammalia > Sirenia > Trichechidae > Trichechus > Trichechus manatus. Next base: position 21,738,275 of record NW_004443956.1, on the reverse strand, counting down.
GCTCCCAGTTATCTAGTTTCTTTTCTGGTGTTTGTGCATTGTTAGTTATGGTTTATATTCTGTTTATGTTGTGTATTAGGGCTCCTGGCATTGTCCCTATTTTTTCTTCCATGATCTTCATCATTTTAGACTTTATATTTAGGTCTTTGATGCATTTTGAGTTAGTTTTTGTGCATGGTGTGAGGTACGGGTCTTGTTTCATTTTTTTGAAGATGGATATCCAGTTATGTCAGCACCATTTGTTAAAGAAACTGTCTTTCCCCATTTAACTGACTTTGGGCCTTGGTCAAATATCAGGTGCTCATAGGTGGATGAATTTATGTCTGGATTCTCAATTCTGTTCCATTGGTCTATGTATCTGTAGTTGTACCAGTACCAGGCTGTTTTGACTACTGTGGCTGTATAATAGATTCTAAAATCAGGTAGTGTGAAGCCTCCCTCTTTGTTCTTCTTCAGTAATGCTTTACTTATCCAGGGCGTCTTCCCTTTCCATATAAAGTTGGTGATTTGTTTCTTCTTCTCATTAAAAAATGTCATTGGAATTTGGATTGAGATTGCATTGTATCTGTAGATCGCTTTGGGTAGAACTGACATTTTCACAATGTTGAATCTTCCTATCCATGAGCAAAGTATGTTTTTCCACTTACGTAGGTCTCTTTTGGTTTCCTGCAGTAGTGTTGTGTAGTTTTCTTTGTATAGGCCTTTTATGTCTCTTTTTAGGTTTA